>NW_024725349.1:0-23492 GCF_018991925.1 Homarus americanus | reverse complement strand
TTAAACTGTTGGCGAGTGTACACGGTGCGGGATCGTATCAAATAAACACGTCAGCTCAGGTGCTCTTTACGCTAAGGTTTCCAATAATTTACCCTTGAACCGCTGCCAACAAAATATGTGGATGAGAAACATCTGTGGCTGCTGCAGTAAACGGCACAGTACCACCAGAGACATAACAGACCAATACCTCGGAAACATCCTTCTTGGGTTGGAGTAAGTAACTCCGCCATGACAGTCTAATATAAGTTTGAAGTTACTGTGTAACTAACTGGTTAATGACATATTTAAGTGCGTGATAAATATGTACAGTCTTTACTTCCTGCTAAGGCTGTGAGGACCTGCCAAGACCCGGCCTGTGTAGTGCCACTCTGTACAACCTGTCCATCTTTTTTAACTCCTGCTGGGTGAGTTAAGGGCGGTTGTTTTCCCTTGGTGTGCGTGTCTGGGTGAGCTTGAAAAATTAAATAAACGGACACACAGGACTTGAAACTTGGGAGGTATTTGGACACTGACCAAGAATGATCTCACTAGATTTTGGTGAGTGTTTTGAAGCCCAAGAGAACAATAGTCTCGCATTAAAGCGAAGCAAACTAATTGGAGGCACACCTGCAGGGATACGAATGAGTCTCAATATACCTGCAGGGATACGAGTGAGTCTCAATATACCTGCAGGGATACGAGTGAGTCTCAATATACCTGTAGGGATACGAGTGAGTCTCAATATACCTGTAGGGATACGAGTGAGTCTCAATATACCTGCAGGGATACGAATGAGTCTCAATATACCTGCAGGGATACGAGTGAGTCTCAATATACCTGTAGGGATACGAGTGAGTCTCAATATACCTGTAGGGATACGAGTGAGTCTCAATATACCTGTAGGGATACGAGTGAGCCTCAATATACCTGTAGGGATACGAGTGAGTCTCAATATACATACGAGTGAGTCTCAATATACCTGAAGGGATACGAGTGAGTCCCAATACACCTGTGGGGATACAAGTGAGCCCCAATACACCTGTGGGGATACAAGTGAGCCCTAATACACCTGTGGGGATACAAGTGAGCCCCAATACACCTGTGGGGATACAAGTGAGCCCCAATACATCTGAAAATGATGATGAATATCATTTGGGTTTATGTTTGGTACAACACTGAAGGTTCACCCCGTCCACAACTCCTTAAGTTGGTGTAAAATATCGTTGATTATCCTAGCTACAGGTACTATCATCCCACCTCCGGTTAACCCTTTCGATGCAATTCCCGAAATTTATCATTTTATTCTGCCTACCGCCAGACGATTTTATTCAGCTTAGAGGAACCTCCGGTAGCCAAAGAATAGTTCAGATAATTGGAATAGCATAATGATATATGTTTCGCGAGATTTAAAGACAAAAATCTTCTCGGAATGCTGAGGAGAGTTATTATTATTATTATTATTATTATTATTATTATTATTATTATTACGAATTATTATTATTATTATTATTATTATTATTATTATTATTATAATTAAAATTATTATTATTACCATTATTATTATTACTATTTTTATTGTTATTATTATTATTATTATTATTATTATTATTATTATTATTATTATTATTATTATTATTATTATTTCCTATAAATAAGAAAACAGATTACAGCAATTTGAAAACGAGAGAGATGCCGAGAATATTGACAGGGATGAGAGTAGAACTTGACCAAATATTTACTGAAATCTTGTGTGATGGTATTAACAGATTCTAGCACTCTGTTAAGTAGTGAGCAGCTCCTGATGAAAAGTGACCTAATACTTTGATCTTCACTTAAACAAGTGAGCAAACAGTGGAAGTATCGCCAGGGCTCAGCAGGATGCCTCGGGTAGTGAGAACCGCGGCATCATGGCTTTGGAATTCAGAACGGTTGAACATACCAGTTGTTGTCTCTAAATTTTGCAAGTAAACATTTTAACGGCAGGACACACCTTGTATTACAACATCAGGCAGGTTTACCATAAATCATCCTCCCTAACTTTTCCACATTTAGCTGCCTATTACCGAAGCTCCAATCCTAGCTTGGTGGGGAGATATTTGACAATGACAGTCGAACAATGGCGGCAGTGGAGGAGTTTATTGAGGCTCAACCTTAAAGTATTTACTGTGGAGGGAATGTCAAGGAGTTATTGAGGCTAAACCTTGAAGTATTTAACATGGAGGGAGTGTCAAGGAACATAAGAATGGAAGAAACTGCAGCGGGCCTATTGGCCCAAACTGGGCATTCCCATTTACACCCAACCCTCATCGCTCATATATCCATCCAAACTGTTTGAAGCTACCCAGCGTATTCAAGTGAATGATGATGTTAGGTAACTTGTTCCACTCATCCACTACTCTATTTCCAAACCAATGTTTACCTATTTCGAGCCTAAATCTAAATTTGTCAAATTTAAAACCTTTGTTATGAGTTCGCTTCTGGTTGAATAGATTGAGTACCATTGTTATATCACCTTTATTTACCCGACATCCATTTATACACCTCGATCATATCGCCCCTCACTCTACGTCTCTCGACGGAGTGCAGATTAAGATGCTTTAACCTGTCTCTGTTCTGAAGGTTTCTAATTCCCGGGATTAGTCTCGTCATTCTCCTCTGGATTCTGTCTAGGGATTCTATTTCCATTCTGTAGTGCGGTGACCAAAACCGAACTACGCAAACCAAGTGAGGTCTCACAAGCGCAAGATATAGTTTTAGGAGGACTTCGCTAGTCTTGTAACTAACACTCCTTTGTATGAACCCAAGCACTTTGTTAGCCTTGTTTAGAGCAAATACACATTGTTTACTAGGTTTAAAGTCCCTACTTATCATTACTCTTAAATCTTTCTCACAGTCGAATTTCTCTGTAACATCGTTGTTCATCTGATATCTGGTTTCGCTGTTTACATCTCCTATACCGAGTACTTTATATTTGTCCACATTAAATTTCATCCGTAATTTTTCAGACCACTCGAAATTTATTTTTAGATCTTCCTGTAGTTTTACGGAGTCCACGTCAGATTTAATTATACGACCTATTTTAGTGTCATCAGCAAATTTACTTATGTTACTGTCTACGCCTATATCTATGTCGTTTATGTATATAATAAATAATAATGGTTTAAGTATTGAGCCTTGGGGTACTCCACTAGTGACGTTACTCCAATCGGATTTAGTGCCGTTAATGATTACTCGATGTTTCCTGTCCTGTAACCACGCCCTAATCCATTTTAGAATATCTCCTCCAATGCCATGAGCCTCCACTTTTCGTATTAGTCTTTCGTGGGGGACTCTGTCGAAGGCTTTGCTAAAGTCGAGCTATACCACATCATAATCGTGCCCGTCGTCCACCGATTCGAAAACAGCTGAAAAGAATGTTAATAGATTAGTTAGACATGAACGCCCGCTTGTGAAGCCAAGTTGGGAATCATTGATCAACTTGTGCTTCTCCAGGTGATTTTGAATAGAGTTTGAAATTATTGCTTCCAGTAATTTACCTACAATTGGTGTTAAAATGATGAGCCGGTAGTTAGAGGATAGTGATGTATCTCCCTTCTTGAAATCGGTATTATATTCGCTATCCTCCAGGATTCTGGTACTACACCCGTTTTTAGTGACATGTTAAACAAATTTGCTAAGGGCATACTAAGCTCTTCCTTACATTACTTTAATACTCTGGCAAATATCTCAACGGGACCTGGTGACTCTTTAGGCTTTAGCTTATCTTTTGCTTACTAACATCGTTACTAGTCACTACTACCTCGCTTAATCTATTTTCTTCACTATCTCTGTATATACAGGTAGTCGCTGCCTCGGGTATCATGTTTAAATTTTCGGTGGTGAAAACTGTTGAAAAATATCTATTCAGATTATTGCTCATTTCTCCGTCGTTATCAGTTAGCTCGTCGGTATCTGACTGTATTGGTCCAATCTATTTCTCATGTTTTAGTTATTTCACTTTAACTTTATTGTGTTACTATATTAACACGTACACTCACTCGCGCGCGGATGCACACACTCCATAATTATCATCATTATTATTATTATCATTACTATAATTATTATTATTATTACTAGTGTCATTATTTTATCATTACTCTTGTTATCATTATTATTATTATTATTATTATTATTATTATTATTATTATTATTATTATTATCAGACTGCACGTAAGACAATATACAATATATCTTCTTCACAATCTAAATACAAGAAACAATATTAGCGGCAACAATAATTTACTCGTTAATAATATTGCTTCACTTTTGGCCATTGTTCTTTGTTATTTTAATGAAGGCGTTAATAGGAGGAGCGTGTATAACAGACCACCAGACACCTGTGAGGGAGGCGGGGGGTTGGGTTGGGTTAGTGTTAATTAAGTTTGGTTGCATTATACACAGATTCAAATATTTGGCTCTAAGCCATTGGGATAACCAGGCAGCCTCCTGCCCCCACCCATGTCACTGTTGGCTAGAAAAGATTTAGTCACGTAAGTAATGTTTTGTAGTCTGCTGTAACAAGTGTTGTAATTTGTTTAATAATAATCCCTCTTGCATGTGTCCAATTGTGTTTCTGTAATTCTCTCTCATAACTCTTATGTACTATTTCAGTGTTCAGTTTGTCACCAGTGTTTAGTAATGGAAGGTTGTAACTTAGTGTGAGAAGATAACATGTCTTATACTATACCTACACTTCCACCCCCTCTGCTCCCCGCCCTTCTCCACCCTCACACTCCACCAATCACTCTCCCTCCAACACTGCCACCCTCCAACACTGCCTCCCTCCATCAGTAAAGACTAACATCCGGCATTGAGACTCGTGGTAGTGACACAGTAAAGTTAAAGTGAAATAACAAGAGTAAAGGGAAGAATAATTTATAAACGGTAAATGTATATTAAATTATTCACTGTTAGTACAGTAAAAGAATCGCCCTGTTGACTTGACCTGAATTTTGTTTTGTTATACAGTGATGGTGGATCTGTTGTTCACAAGTAAATCAGTGAAGGGAACATCACAATCATCGTCTTACTTCCTTAGCATAAAGTTGAGAAGATATTTTCTCTCCACACACTTCCTGTACACAAGTTCCTGAGCTCTGGTACGCAACTTGTTGAGGCTACAATCATGAGCCCATCTTACTCTCCTTCCATCGTTTTGCAGTCTGGATAGGAAGCGTTTCTGCTATTTTTACCTACGATTGTGGTGATGCCTTCTCAGGCTTTGCTTAGGGAATTATGTAGATTCAAGCTGTTTGCATATACGAAGTTCATTTGCACGGTCCCGCACTGCACCAAGAGAAGTTTGAAACAATTTTAGCATTTGAAATGTTCCGAGTTGGTTGTATCCCATACCTAACTAGTTGGCAATAGACACAAGTTCTTTTAGTTTTGGGTCTTCAATGTACTTACGTAGTGTGGCTTGGGTAGGTTGGTTAATGTTCGTTACAGCTGAGATATTATTATTATTATAGAAAGCATACATAGTGGCTACGAGGTCGTCACTTTGTAAGGCTCGTATTCTTTGTGCTGTCAGTCGTAGATCAAGTCCGGGAGCTGTAAAGTTAGGGAGACACGATTACTGCCTGAAATAACAACGCAAATGACAAGGGTGCAATCCATGTCGAGTCACAGTGCAGATGACCAACCCCTTGTTACGTCTTCAGTACGTGAACATTAGAAAAATGGGGACTTGGAAGACGACAATGGACCTGTTGTGATGTTTGATTGACCAACATTTACTCTGAGCACTATCCTCTACAACCCCAGGCAGAGGACAACTAACATAGGAGTCAACAAATAGTGTAAAATTTAATGTGCAGTGTGGAAATTATTACATACTGTATTAATAGGCAAGTGATTAAACAAACCACCGTGGGCAGCTGGTCGATGTGCAGAACCACCCATGGAGCCCAGACACCCGTTCCTGAGATGTGTGATGAAGTGTGATGGCTTTACTAATGTTTGGTCTGATGAGGATTATACAGTGACGTGTTGGTATGGTTGTAATCAACCTCATGCAGCTACGGTTTATTATTGTGTCTGATTACAACAGTGAAATTCATTTTATCACCAAACTCAGTCTATTAAGTCATTTTGTAATGACATGAAATCATTGGTGTTCGTTTTTTTACCTTGCTCATTCTTTAAACTGTAATCTTGTGTTTCATTATCACAACTTCAGGACGCATTGATTTATTGCTATGGCTAAGATACAACCCACTATACAGACATGCTAAAAGAGACTACCGCTGGTCCTGTAGTGTGTCACAGTGTTACCGAGTTAAAAAGTTGTCTAAAGTGATCGGTACACACTGAGTCGATACGTTAAATGTACACAAGCACTCCTCAGTAGAGAGCATGACCATAACAAGTCCAGAGCAGCGGTGAAGGAGCACACAGCTGTTAACACGAGTGCTATAGTGATCATACTTGTGATGCACTACACATGATGACCTGCAGTAAAGAGACGAGAATAGCTGCAGTAGAAGAACCTCTTACACCAGAAGATGCGGCCGCCGCATTAAACGTCAACCATAACATTTACGTGGTCGTATCTCAGGTGGTCAGGGCGCCACAGTTCACCCCGTGATGGCTCTTTCTTTATGTACATTTTTATTTAATAGGAAACTACTGATCAAAGTATACAAGCCTGCGAAGATTAAACTTAAGTGACCAACAACTGAATGGGTGCCGATTACTTCTTTACTGTTTACAAGAAGAAATATAAACACAGGAAAGACAACAGGTCTCCCCACTTCCTAAGGAGCCAACATGAAGCTGGTTCTGACTCTTTAATTTTTCAACAGCATCAGGAAAAAATAATAAATCCAACAATAATTAATTCATGATCCAATTGTCTCTGAGAATTAGACCATGGGAGAGGCTGGCCTTGAGGCTGGTCTAGACACTGTGAATTAATACGTCCACATTGACCAGCATCAGAAGACAGACGAGCGTTGAACACAAGCTGGGGCGAAATGTGGCGCTGAGTTACACCTCATATTGTTCACTCTTTTGGCGCCTTTGTTGTCCCCCATATTATTTACGTCAGCGTTTTGGATAATTTACATAATTCAATGATTATTTCTTTGTTGTTTCCTAATTATGATCATTGCTATTGAAGGTAGATGTACAGCACAGATCTGGTGGGGGTAACCAGTCTGTCTGTTACAACAACAATAAATATAACTTCCTGAGTCACAGATTGTCTTACTGAACATCAGTAGTTGGGATAACACTGAATCGAGCTTCAATAACAACTACAGATAGAATAAAAAAACTCGGCGTTGGTACGACCGTTGTGGAGTTAAGCCAAAGTAACGTCATATAAACTTCCTTACTGATAAGCTGACACACACACACACACACACACACACACACACACACACACACACACACACACACACACACACACACACTACTACTACTTTGCTGTCACTCGGAATCGTGAGCTTTATGGAGACTAAAGAGACCGATACGGGACCGGCAGGGTCGTTCACAGATGTTGCACGTGTGGAAAGCTACATGTAGTCGGGAGGGGCGGCAGCGTCTTTCCGGTGTTGGCGCTTTTCTGCCTCGATTTGCAGTCGGGCTAACTCGAAAGCATTGACACCTTCTCGTGTGGTGCTTCTCCAAGCGTTACGAAGTGGAGTAATCGATTCCAAGGTGAGGGGGTCGATTTGACACTTTTTCAGGTTTGTCTTAAGACTATCCTTATACATTTTCAATTGCCCGCCGGCGTTACGTTTGCTATTCGTTAGGTGACTGTAAAGGAGCTGCTTTGGAAGTCTACTGTCGTCCATGCGGGTAACATGGTCAGTCCAACGTTGGTGTCAGCAAGAATACTGGCATTTGTTCTCTTGTCTTCCCAGCGAACTCGGAGGATGGAACGTAGACTACGTTGGTGAAAGTTTTTAAGTGCCTTCAGGTGCCTCCTGTATGTGATCTATGTCTCAGTGCCATATAGCAGGGTGGGGAAGACCACTGTCCGATATACATGCAACTTTGTATATAATTTCAGCTCCTTACAGCTCCTTACAGCTCCTTACGATTTCGGAGTCTGCAAAAGGCTTGAGATGCACATCTGCTCCGATGCTGAATCTCTTCATCGATGTCTGCGGGGGTGGACAGGTGGGAGCCGAGATACCGAAAGTGGGCAACATTAGAAAAGGTAGTACCTTTAGGATGGATGGATGCTGGAGGTGTGTCTGAACCAGGGGCAGGTTGAAAGAGAATCTGAGTCTTGCGTACATCACCTCAAGGCCGAAGTGTGCATACGCGTCTGCATAGGTGTTCAGGATCTCCTGTAGGTCGTGTTCAGTGTGAGCAACAAGGGTGAGGTCGTCTGCATTCCGAAGTTTAGTAATGGAAGCTGCCGACACCTTTGTTCTTGCCTGGAGTCGTCTTATGTTGAAAAGACCCCCCTTCATCAGGTACTCGATGTTCATCCCGCTGGCTAAATTGGCACTGGCACCAGTAAGGAAGGCAGCCAAGAAAATGGAAAAGAGAGTTGGTGCCAGTACACACCCTTGTATATCCCCTGTTTGTCTGGGGAAGAATTGTGACTGGGTGCCGTTGTGCAGGACACTGCCCATTCATGCCATCGTGGAGTTGCCTCACAAGGGCGATGAATTTTGGTGGGCAGCCAAAACGGCTGAGGGTCCACCAGAGGGCTTCCCTGTTCACACACACACACACACACACACACACACACACACACACACACACGTGTGTGTGTCACGGAACCCACCGTGGAGTGCAGCTGACCATTAACTGTAGCCAAGGAAAACATTGGACATTGCTCTTCCAATAGCCCAAAGCTGGGAATTGAACCCGGGTATCTCATGTGCCTAGTCGTCCTTCTACATGAAATTCAATACAAGTATATTTGCTAAACGTTTCAGACTGATGTCGAGTAATATCGTAAGGACGATGGAGGCTTTTTGGGTGGTTTCTTCATAACACTCACGGGAACAATACACATAATAACAAGTCATCAGGAACAGCATATAAGAATTCAATCGCACAAGTATCGACCAATCACACCATCGAGAGCGAATGCACCGAACTACTTAAAAGAAATACACTTCGTTCTGTTTATTGCTCTACACTTCACTTAATGATCAAATCTTTCCTCGACTTACATTTACAGAAGAGGAACAAGCCCGTGGACTGCGCAGAGCTGTAACAGACACATTCCGGCCAGCAGTTACCCTAAGGAGGTCACCTTTAACACCTTAAACTGAACCTGCACCGTCACTATCAGGCCACGCGAGACCCATCACTCACGCCACAAAGTTTGCGATAATGGCACAGTAGTTACCGCACAGAGACGGGAGGACCAGAGGATAGAGGAAGAGAGGAGATGGATATATGACATACTACCGGAGGAGGAAGGGGAGGAGGAGGAGGAGAAGAATGAAGAGGAGAGGGGGGAAGAAGGAGGAGCAGGAGGAGAGGAGGAGGAAGGGAGGGGAGGAAGGGGAAGAGGAGAGAGAAAAGGACGAAGAGGAGGTGACCTTTGTGACACATCGCTGAGCAGGACAGACAACCATTTAAACTTTCCTGAGAGGTGGCTGGCCGTCATCTTAGTTCGACAAGTAATTTGTTGTTTTCTGAACCAAGTGATTGATACTGTGGTGGTGTGTCGCTCCTCGCATGGTAAGGGTGTATGTATGCCTGGGTTGTGTTGCATGTATGCCTTGAGTATGTTACATGTATGAATCGGTTGTGTTGCATGTATACATTGGTTGTGTTCCATGTACACCTTTGTTGTGTTGCATGTATCCACAGGTTGTAATACATACTGCTATTTCCATTGCTGACATAATATGTATCTGCGATTAGTTTTTCTCTACTCATCCGTGAAACATAATTATTTGCAGGCCGTCCGTTAGCCAATTCGTTATAAATAATAGCATGAGCTGCCACCACAGATCCGCTAGTCAGCGACGTTTGTGAGTGACTGGCAGTGAACTTGACGGACCTTTACGTCAACTTGATCCTTCAGTTTTATCTTGATCGTGGCGAGGAATGACGACCTTTCGACTCATCTTCGAATCTTTTGTCACAGGGGAAAATGAAAATCTCTCTCTCTCTCTCTCTCTCTCTCTCTCTCTCTAATGTAACAGCAAATTTTAACTTATATGAATGAATTTCGATTAAATTATATTAAGTAAAACAGAAAATTATCTCTTTGTATCAACAACGTTATATACTACAGAACTACCTTGGCCCCCGACATAGAGAACAGAGTCGCTACCACAGCTTCCCGCGCCGCTACAATATTCAGTTATGAAGGGAAGATCCACTCGTCCTTGCCAGCCCTCACACCAAGTAATAATCAAATATACCAGTTTTTTAATCACTTGGTAACTTAGTGGTATAGATCCTGTCTCCCAAGCCTCGGCTCATTGTGGAGGTCAGTGTTCTATATAAAGATCATTTGTATCATGACTCACTGTTAAACTTTGAAATAAACATAAGAGAATAATCTATGATAATCCTTGAAGAGTTTTACAGGATAATACAGTAGTGAAACAAACAGAGAGCTAATAGTGCATATATCATCACCACCTGTACTCCGGGTCCTCTACCAGGTAATGTTGAGTCGATGGTTCAGGGCAACACACCACAATTATTGGCGTCTTTAGGAAGCGCCTCTTATTATCGCGGTAAATATCACTTGTACAGAGTCGTGTCTCTTGGTAAATGGAGCCCACTAAAGCTCTCTGATGTTCTCTCCTTACAGGTTTACAGAGATATTTATGAACACTAACACCATCTTATGGCCATATAACAATTATATTTTTGAGTTTATCGTAAAATGTCTTAGGTCAGGTGCTTTTATTTATGACCAGGAGAAAAGTTTCATCTTACTTTGCTGTCACTTATTTAAGTAGAAAATAAGTTATCGTCCACTTTTGTATGACTCGTCTACACTTTTGTATTTCTGTCATCTATACTGTCATTTCTCAGCCTCTGTCACCGGGAAAACATGACGAACTGTTTCTACTACTAAGTGTCGACACAACGCAGCATTATAGGTTAGGTTAGGTTAGGTTAGTTTGCGTATGTCTGGAGGGCACACCACTGCATGTTGTTAGGTCGTTCTAGTACCGACACCAACTATAATCTGTTGACTTTAGCTACAAGGTTACCTAAATAAACTCAGCTAATAGTAATAATAACTATGTTGCTTAATAACTTCCAAGAGAGTGAAGGTAACAAAACGGAAGGTGACAAAATGTTTTAACAACGTGTGTTGCCAGTCATCAAAATATGACAACCACGTCGGTGCGATGAATGGCAGACTTGCATCACACATAACTATGACACCAGAAGAGAGCGCGTCAAGCAGGCAGGTTTCGGGAAGTTCATTGACATTCAGGGACAAGATGTGTTAAAAGGTCTCCTCATAGGTTCTGTGGTGCGGCACATCACTAAGCTGTGTCCAGAGGTGAGATTATTGCTAACACAACACTCATCCACTGCTCAAATCTCTCCTAAAGTCTAATTGTTAATAAGTTTTCCTTAAAGTATAAACCCTGTTCTCTTCCCTCAGTACTGATTAAAATAAATATACCAACAAGAGATTGTTCCCTGTTTACCCGACTGAAAAATACACTCGTCTAAGTCCATGTTGAAATCACACAAGGAAAATATTGACAACTGTGGTTTGTATACCAAAAAAAATCGATTTTGTGTCTAAATCTTACAAGGTTGTAGATGTTAACGGTGCTGTACACAGCTGATACTGAACACATTCTTCCATACTGACTGGAAAGTCAAATCCCGAATTTGTGGACCTTAAATAAGTTAGTGTCGGGTCCTGTTATGATGAAGTACATGACAGGTGTAGGGAACACCCGGCCACACACCAACACCTGCTACATCACCTATAACTTCCCTCCATTGATCCTTGGCTCCTGTCTCTCACCGCCTTCATCTCCTTTTGGAAATATTTTCACACTAACACGTCTCAAAATATTTCCCGACAGGTTTTCTGAAAACAATAAACACGTGTGTATTCACAAACCTGTGTAATATACAGCCGTGTCCTTTAGCTTTCAGCAATAAACATCCTGTATGTGCCAAAGGACCGTTGGTAATGAAGCATCATGCATCACGACAACTAACATGGATGAGTATTTTATGTTAGGTATCAGGCGGCAATATCTTAGAAACGTGTGATGCCGGTAGAAAGTCTTACTGTAAGATGGTGCACCTCCTAGCACGACACGATACGGTTCTAATCTCCACTCTGTTGCCAGCTTTAGGTGGCCTCTCATAATTCACACTGCTAGTACAGTTGATGACAGCACCGCAGGATAAGCATACAACACGTTTACCACTAACTTTGAAGTGTGGCTCAAAACTCGTCCAACTTAAGAGGGATCTGGGAAACTCGACACCACAGTTTACCGGCCACTATGTTGTCGGTTATTTCGTCAAAGGGAAAGATTTCAATTCTGTCTCCGTTCTGCAAGGATACAGCATCACAGCAAACACTAAAAAAACACTTAGACAAATCTTTCATGTCTCCAGAATGTTTTATCAATAAAAAGCAGAGATTCATGGTCAACATATTGCTCTCCAGTTACTACACCTTTTCATATATCCGTTGAGACATTGTTACATAACTATTTGACAAATTTCATAACAGAATGACAGAACACATATCGAATGACAATCTAAAATAACTGTTGGTGGTATGTCATTCTCCAATTGTTACATTCTCAAACTATATGTAGACTGTCGGTTTATTGTTCACGTCTGTCAACTTCATAACTTATGTCAATCACTTCCGTTAGCATGAACTAACAGTTATTTTAGATTGTCATTCGATATGTGTTGTGTCATTCGGTTGTGAAATTTGTCAAATAGTTATGTAACAATGTCTCAACGGATATGTGAAAAGGTGTATTGTAGCGGAAATACTGAACTTCGATCTCATCATCCATATGCATGAATTACCCGCCTCAACAGCAAGTACACTCAAGGTTCTCTCACTTGTTTTAGTAGTGTGTCATATGTCTAACCTAAAGTTACCTAACACAACCTAACGTAACCTGAACTAACCAAAAATAACCTAACCTAACCAAAAATAAGGCAACCAAACCAAAGCCAACCTAACCCAAGAAAACCTAGCCTAAACCAACCTAACCCAAACCATCTTATCATAAACTAACCTAATCTAAGCAATGCTAACATAACCTAAACTAACTTAACCTAACCCAACCCAAGCTAACCTTACCTAGACCAAACTAATCTATTCCAAATATATCGCAGGTAATGTAACGTTACGTTAAGTTAGGTTAGGATGGAATATTTTGAATGTTTGTCTTTCTGATACAAATTATACATTGACTGCATCACTTAGTACACTGACACAGTCTAAGATAAATGAAGAATTAGGTGGCGGGGGGGTGGGGGAGGTGGTGGCGGTTGGTGGAGGTATGTGGGGGAGATGGGAGGGGAGTGAGGGTAGGGGTTGGTAAGGGAGTGAGATGACTTGCGTGTTTTCCCAGGACTATTATCTGAGGTATCCATGTCCTTCAGCTGTCTTATTAATATTTTCATATATCTTTTAATCCAGATACTAAATAACTTTATAAATTGGAAATACTCTTCTGTATATTCTACAATTACTGTAATATCTAATTGTAAAACCTTACTTACCTAACCTAACCTAACCTAACCTAATCTAATGTAACATCAACCTAGCCTAACCCAACCCGAATAAGATATAACCCTGTGGAAGCGGAGACGTATAATGAAGAGCACAAAAACATCCTTTATAATGATGGTTTAATTTTAGCGGGAAGTATTGGCTGATGTACGGACAAAATATTACCATTAATTACCTAGGGGAATATTATACGTCCCCTCGTAGGGACGGCCCTGACTCTCACTTTGGTAAAATATTAGGCAGAGACCAACCATGGAAATTACAAAGAAAAAAGTTGTGTGCGTGCAAGTGTTTTTTCCATAATGTTTCATACATAAGAACATAAGAACATAAGAATGGAGGAAAACTGCAGTGGGCCTATTGGCCCATACTGGGCAGTCCCATTTACACCCAACCCCTATTGCTCATATAAGCATCCAACCTATGTTTGAAGCTATCCATCGTATTCGATTTAATGATGATATTTGGTAACTTGTTCCAGTCGTCCACTACTCTATTTCCAAACCAATGTTTACCTATCTCGCGCCTAAATCGAAGATTGTCTAATTGAAAACCATTGTTACGAGTTCGTACCTGGTTAAATAATTTAAGTACCTTTGTTATATCACCTTTGTTTAACCCTGACTTCCATTTGTACACCTCAATCATAATGACCCCTCACTCTACGTCGCTTGGGGGAGTGCAAATTCAGATGCTTTAATCTATCTCTATACTCAGTGTTCCTGATGCCCGGGATTAATTCTGGTCATCTTCCTCTGTATGCTTTCTTAGGATTCGATATCCATTCTGTAGTACAGTGACCAAAACTGAACTCCATAATCGAAGTGAGGTCTCACAAGCGCAAGATATAGTTTTAAGATAACGTCGCTAGTCTTGTGACTAACACTCCTTTGTATGAATCCAAGTACTTCTTTAGCCTTGTTTCGAGCAAATACATATTGATGTCTTTGTTTAAGATTCCTACTTATCATTACTCATAAGTCTTTCTCACGGTCGGATTTCTCTATAACAACGTTGTTCAGCTGACATGAAGTTTCTCTGTTTACATCTCTTAGACTAAGCCCTTTAATACTCTGGCAAATATCTCCTTGGGACCTGGCGAAGGAGATTTTAGCTATGCTGGAAGAGGTGACAGTAAGGAAGAATGTTTTGTTGGGGAAACTGGACAACAAAACACCGCCAAGGTGAAAAATGACGCTTGAGACTCAGTTTTAAGTGAGGTAAATTTTGTGGCTCGAGTACCAAGAGATGTTGGTGAAGTTGGGAGAAAGTTTACCAATTACGTTAAGAAAGAAGCAGCTCAAGTGTTAGTAACACTTCTTACCTAATACCTATATAATTTACAATAAAAAACCTCATATACACAGATTAATGATTCAAGAAACTAGTAGGACAATTTATATTAAAAAATACTATGAAAAACACAAATAATAATAACAATTGGGTGTGAGTCGGTGCAGCGTATGACCTCTTCCTTCACCGCCTTAAAAAAAATGTCTAATTCCTCACACAGCTTCAAAATTTCACATCGAGGAAATATGTAGAGCCTCAACAATCGTTCCTCACTTATGTGCAGGGCCCCCGACATCCTTGGGCCCCCAAACGATGAGATATATATAGACACGCACAAATTATTAGCTTTGGAAAATTTGGCGTTAATAATTCTCCGGATGTGAAAAAGTGATAATAGATGCGGTATACTTTGATCTTGGAAAGTGACCTCTGAGGGCCCCGTCCTAATTCTACCCCGGGGCCCCTCTAACCTCTGGAAGACCCTGCTTATGTTAAGAGGGATCAAAGGGTCTCGGTACCTCCTTTTACGTTGCAAAACTCGATCGATCTCCTTAAACTTGCCTGCTAAACGTAAACAAATACAGCTGCTGTTTATAAGATAATTTTAACTGATTCAATTTTATCTCTTAATATTATTTTCCATTGAAATAACACTTGAAACTTATTTTCTGTAGTATTCCCTGATAAAACGGCTTTAATGAGATTTATCATAACTAGCATGGAAGGCATATATTGTTTACATAATCAGGAAATATACTGTACACGCTATGTCCGGGTTTATTCCGTTACAGGAGCTCCGAAGGTCCTGTAAGTTATGGCCTCCAGATACAATATGTGACGTCACAAGATGGCGGGTGTTATATGTTTTGAGTATCGCTACAGAGAGGAACTTACACCCTCGAGGGTCGACTTACAGAGTCAGCTGGGAGATACAATATCTTTTGAGTATCCGCTCCCAGGTAAACAAAAAAGAGAAGTAAAGGTAATTTTCATGCAGTGGAGCGTTGACCTCTCACTTGTTTAGTAAACTTATTATATTTCTAACCTAACATAACCCACCCTAACATATCCCACCCTAACATATCCTACCCTAACATATCCCACCCTAATATATCCCATCCTAACATAACCCACCTTAACATATCCTATCCTAGCATATCCCACCCTAACATATCCCACCCTAATCCATCCTAACCTAACATAACCCACCCTTACATATCCTACCCTAACATATCCCACCCTAACATATCCCATCCTAACATAACCCACCTTAACATATCCTATCCTAGCATAACCCACCCTAACATATCCCACCCTAATCCATCCTAACCTAACATATCCTACCCTAACATATCCCACCCTAACATATCCTATCCTAGCATAACCCACCTTAACATAACCCACCTTAACATATCCCACCCTAACATACCCCCCTAATCCATCCATCCCACCCTAACCCATCCTAACCTAACATATCCCACCTTAACATATCCCATATCCCACCCTAACATATCCACCCACCCTAACCTAACATATCCTACCCTAACATATCCCACCCTAACATATCCTATCCTAGCATAACCCACCTTAACATAACCCACCTTAACATATTCCACCCTAACATATCCCACCCTAATCCATCCTAACCTAACATAACCCACCTTCACATATCCCACCCTATCATATCCCACCCTAATCCATCCTAACCTAACATATCCCACCCTAACCCATCCTAACCTAACATATCCCACCCTAACATATCCCACCCTAACACATCCCACCCTAACATATCCCACCCTAACCTAATATATCCCACCCTAACATATCCCACCTTAACATATTGTTATGCCATGTATTGCAATGTTGCACAGGAGGGCCAAATGGCACACAGATTCTTAAGGGTTCAGTTTAAATTTGATAAGACTCTCATTAAGTGCAACTTTGGTTCAGGGTTTGTGAAAGTATACAACATTTTAATAGCTTAATGGCTAAAATGTATATGTACAATAAAAATTATGGCCATGGGTTTGGTTAACTTTATATAACAGCACTTTTAAGTTCCTGGGAGTAGAGGTAACAAACAACAAATGGAGCAGGTTCGTTGACTGCTTCAGAAGGAGGGTTAGGGTTCACATTTAAAGACTTTACATTACACTTATAACAAATAAAGGTAATTTACTGTGAATAACAATGGCAGTGTGGCACTTTGCACAACAAATGATCAATTAAACATAATCTAAACTTGTGCACAGTAAAGTAGATCATCAGCTGGGTATTAACATACAAAGTTCCTGGTTCATCTCTTCAAACAAGACTACAGTCACAACAATCTAATCCTTAAACTCTCAATACACAAATATAACACAATTACACAACCAATGGTCACCTAATACAATCACAAGAGCAGTACTGATACACAAAACCTGATTAAGTTGTTCCCCAGTTTAATAAATGTATGTCTGCCTTACTGGAAGTCCTGACTGTGTCTGACTCACTCACGGCAGCCCGACTGAGGGATCCCAAACCTACCACTATTTAATGTGGAACTTAATTTGGCTCGTCCTTTACTTAAGTCTTAACTATTTTTAACACATTTGTCTTAATACATTACATTACACAGAGCATCATAAAGGTCATATAACAACAATATCAGAAACAATAACATTATATAGCAACAACATCGGATACAACACCATCTTATATCAGTTCACCAAACCCAACCACCACATCCAATATGTATACTAACACAACCTGTAGGTAACCACTCAACTACTTGTAATAATATCCCACCCTAACATATTCCACCCAAACCTATCCCACCCTAACATATCCCAACCTAACATATCCCACCCTAACCTATCCCACCCTAACTTATCCCATCCTTACTCTTCCCACCCTAACGTATCCCACCCTAACCTACCCATCCCACCTTAACCTAACCCATCTCATCTTTTATATTCCATCCAAACCTATCCCACCCTAACCCAATTCAATCTAACCTAATCGGAAAAAATACACACGATCCAGAGAGAGAGAGAGAGAGAGAGAGAGAGAGAGAGACTGCCAGTACCAGGAAGTAAGTCATGCTACTGTGTAATAAGTTATGGTCACTTTCACAATTCCGACTTATTCTTGGGCCAGTTTGGGCAGCTCACGCCATCCTCCTCCTTTCAGTACACAACAAATGCTTTCCTCTGCTCTACTATTAGAACCGTGACAGCACAGTCCACACACACTCTTTTATTTCCGTCCTCAAGTCCCAATGGTGGAATTCTTGACCAACCTCGTCTCCGTATGAAAAACACATAGGAGTGAAAAGTCAGCAGTGTAACCTAACCTAACCTCGTTAACGTATTAAAAAAACATGGGTGGTACCGTGATAAGGAAATAGTGTAGCTTTTTTATAACGCGGATAACAGACTCTTGTAAACTATTGGAGGTTGGGTTGGGTGGTTGAGAACAGTGGATAAAGGTGATAGAGAACAGTGGATAAAGGTGAGATAGAGAGAACAGAGGATAAAGGTGAGATAGAGAACAGTGTGAGGTGAGTGAGTGTGGGGTGTGTCATTAACCGCGTGAGTTTCTTTGTTTGTTGTATGTCTGTGTTGTTTGTAAAGACATGGTGTGTGGCTTTGTTTTGCGCCTGCGTGAGTTGGTGGTTTGTAGCTGTGTTTTGTGGCTTCATGGTGTGTCACAATTTGGTGTGTAACATATTTTGAGTGTGTGGTGGTTTGGTACAGTCAGCCAAAGTTTCATCGATCCCACCCTAGCTCTTACTGGCAATTTTACCTGGCAATACTTTGTAAGGTAAGGCTGTATGTATCGGCGGTGTCCTTGCCAAAATAAATATTAAAAAATTCAAAGGATAACATTATTATAATAATAAACTAGTCATCGTTATTTTTAAGATCATGACAAGTTTGCGAATGTTCGTATATTTCCTTAAATACAAAAAAGATTGATATTAATGATTGGCAACGCAACCACAACCGGAGCTGCCACAAGATTCTCTAATTCAAGAATACTGAACATGTTCCACATTTAATCTTGAGTGTTTCATGAAGGTGTTAATTGTTTTTATAATATGAACATTATAATTATAATATAACTTGGCGTAAGTTAGAGGGCAGACTTACTTGTCAGTCACGATATTGTATCTTCATAATATGTCCTGGTTATCAGTTGTGTGTGTGTGTGTGTGAGGACCTATCAAATATCTTGAATTACGTAAACTTTTGCACAATAACTCTGACCTAATGACTGAAGTGTTTAGTCTGAGTGTAAGTGCAGCCACATGAAGCAGAACCTAATTATTATTTTGAATAAATATCCAAGAATAAATTACAAACTAGAATCAATGGCAATACAACTGTGAAATAATGAATATATTTTAACAATTATTGTTAAGGTTTTGAGAGGTAAATATATATTTGGCGATGATGTGCAAAGTTGCAATATGATTCTAAAAGGAAATAAAAAAGCGAGGAAATAAAAACTCACATAATAACGGAGAGCTATTCGACCCCTTTCCCAGTCCTCATCAACTCTATATAAGTATAATCTGTCTTTGACTGCCAGTCTCTCTCTCTCTCTCTCTCTCTCTCTCTCTCTTTCTGTCTTTCTGTCTCTCCCTTTCTCTCTCTAAAAGTGAGTTATTGATAATAATACCCTCGAAGGCAGCTAGTAGAACGCCAAAATGACCACCATACGGCGCTGGTGCAGGGATACCAAATGCCATTATTGTGTCAGTCGAGTCTATTACATAGTGTCTGGCACTCTCCGCCCTCTAACTTATGTCAAATGATATGATTTACAGTAATGCTCACACTGTGAAGGCAATTAATTCCTTCATGAAACACTCAAGAACAAATGTGGAGCATGTTATTGTACAAAAGGAAGGCTATAGGTAGGAGAATAAATCGTGGTGAAGTTTACCTCTGAGATTATTATGAGGTATTGGCCGGTAGGGTTAGGACCGAGATAAGAAAAGCAAAGAAGAATAATGAACTGAAGATAGCAAAGGAGATGAAGTCAAACCCCAAGGGATTCTTTCAAATGTATCAAACTAAAACACGAGAAAACATTGGACCAATACAGTCAGATACCGGCGAGCTAACTGATAACAACGGAGAAATGAGCAATAACTTGAATAGATAATTTCAACAGTTTTCACAACCGAAAATTAAACACGATACCCGAGGAACTGACTATATACAGAGATGGTGAAGCAAATAGATTAAGCGAGATAGCAGTGACTAGGAACGAAGTTAGTAAGCAAATAGACAAGCTAAAGCCTAATAAGTCACCAGGTTACAAGGAGATATTTGCCAGAGTATTAAAGGAATGTAGGTTAGAGCTTAGCATGCCCTTAGCAAACTTGTTTGACATATCATTAAAAACGGGTGTAGTACCAGAATCCTCTAACTACCGTCCAATCAGTTTAACATCAATTGTAGCAAATTACTGGAAGCAATAATTCAAACTCTATTCGAAATCACCTGGAGAAGCACAAGCTGATCAATGATTCCCAACATGGCTTCACAAGCGCGCGTTCAAGTCTGACTAATCTATTAACATTATTCTTAGCTGTTTTCAAATCAGTGGACGAGGGGCACGATTATGATGTGGTATATCTCGACTTTAGCAAAGCCTTCGACAGAGTCCCCCAAGAAAGACTAATACAAAAAGTGGAGGTTCGTGGCATTGGAGAAGATATCCTAAAATGGATTTGAGCGTGGTTACAGGACAGGAAACAGCGAGTAAGCATTAACGGCACTAAATCCGATTGGAGTAACGTCAGTAATGGAGTACCCCAAGGCTCAGTACTTGGACCATTATTATTTATGATATACATAAACGACATAGATATAGGCGTAGACAGCAACATAGTAAATTTGCTGATGACACTAAAATATGGCGTGTAATTAAATCTGACGGACTCGGCAAAACTACAAGAAGATTTAAACAAATTTTTAGAATGGTCTGAAAAATGGCAGATGAAATTTAATGTGGACAAATGTAAAGTACTAAGTCTATAGATAAGTAAACAGAGAAACCAGATACCAAATGAACAACGATGTTATTGAGAAATCCGACTGTGAGAAAGAATTAGGAGTAATGATAAGTAGGAATCTTAAACCAAGTAAACAATGTGTATTTGCTCGAAACAAGGCTACCAAAGTACTTGGGTTCATACAAGGGAGTGTTAGTTACAAGACTAGCGAGGTCATCCTCAAACTATATTGTGCGCTTGTGAGACCTCACTTGGATTACGTAGTTCAGTTCTGGTCACCGTATTACAGAATTCAGGGGAGAATGACAAGACTAATCCCGGGCATTAGGAACCTTGAGTACAGAGACAGCTTCAGGCATCTTAATTTGCACTTTCTCGAGAAACGTAGAGTGAGGGGCGACATGATCGAGGTGTATAAATGGAAGTCAGGGTTAAACAAAGTGATATAACAAAGGTACTCAAACTATCCAACCAAGAGCGAACTCGTAACAATGGTTTTACATTAGACAAATTTATATTTAGGCGTGGGATAGGTAAACATTGGTTTGGAAATAGAGCAGTGGATGAGTGGAATAAGTTACCAAATATCATCATTAACTCGAATATGCTCTCTAGCTTCAAACATAGGTTGGATGGAAATATGAACGATTGGGGTTGGGTGTAAATGGGACTGCCCAGTATGGGCCAATAGGCCCGCTGCAGTTTCCCCCATTCTTATGTTCTTATGTTTTCTTGGAATTTTACGTGAAAATCTTATGACAGCCCTAGTTGAAGTTGCGTTGCCAATTCGTTAATGTAATTTCTTCATTATTTAAGAAAATACACGAACGTTTGGAAACTCATCGTGATCTTAAATAGCGATGAATAGTTTATTTTAAAAATGTTACCTTTGGATTGTTTAACATTTATTTTGGCAGTGATACAGCCGATAATAGATCCACCAATCACAGTCCCCATTACATACACGCTTACTTCACCAAGTATTGCCAGGTAATATTACAAGTAAGAGAGCTAGGGTGGGATCGATGGAACTTTGAGCTACAGGATTAGCCCACCCGGGCACAGGTTACTGACCCACATTGGGACCTGGGGGGCGAAAATGTAATAATAACAATAATAATAATAATAATTAGTTCAAAGTAAATTAAATTTATTTTACAAAATAAAATAATAACAGCAATAACAATAATAACAACACTGATAATAATAACAATAATAAAGAACCATAAATAAATACAAAAATGAAAAACGATCAAGAGTGAGAAACGATATATGTATGTTGTGTTGTCAAAGTAAGAGAAACAATTTATACACTGCAACAGGTCAGCAACAGGGGATTTGGTCAAATTTTTGTGATGCCATATGGCAGCAGGGTCGACCATTAGACAACACATTATGCTTCCAATATCTTCCCATGAGGTAGTACCTCCCTGTTTGATAGCTGCCGACTGTGTAGGTGTGTGGGTGGTTGTATATGGGGTGTGGTGATGTGTACATACACATCACCACGGCTATTTCTACTTCAGTCAGTGCTCTAAAACACTTCAGTTCACCCACACCTCACAAATTGTCTCTCCAACTCACACTGCCCCAACACATTCACCACTCAACTAAACAGTCTTCATCTGTTTGAGCACAACAAGTGTTTAATTGTCAACATCTTGAAATAATTCATTCGTGATAACTAGAACGTGAGGAGTGACGTTTTTATTCTTTCTTCGTATCAGGAGGAACTTATTGAAGGTAAAGTCGCTAATATGTTCATTATAATAAGTTATAAGAACATTAATGTGTGTGTGTGTGTGTGTCATCGTACTCAAAGGTCAAAGGGTGACTTGTGTGCGACCTGATGTCTTGAGTACGAGCCTTAGATCGTGATCTGTTTTGTCGTAATTTAGTTAGACAGATGCCTTCTCACACCTCCGGGTTTGTGGAAATATAACGTAGTGGTGTTCTGAGAATCTATCATTGTGTCGTAGTTTAAGTGAAGACAGTAAGATGCCTGCTCACATTTTGGGTGAAATTTTTAACTTATGACTTTTTTTCCTTGGTGAATTTGATAAAATTTTACAGGATTTCCTAAAATTTCTCTTAAGGTATTTTTGCATTTGTCTGTCAGTTGGTGCAGTTGGCATAGACGGCGCAGGATAGCCCGATACACTCACCGGGAATGGGGTGGAGGGATCGAACCCTTGTCCTCTAAGGCTCTAAGCTGTGAATAACAGGAGCATTACTAACCATTGTGCCACGATGTACGGAATCCCCCAAATGGTGGTGGTGATAGTGGTGGCGGCGGCGGCTGTAGTGTGGTGGTGGAGGACCGTGTTAGGGAAGGGGGAAAATCAGCTACGTACTAAGAACTTGAACCCCGTAATATAGTCCAATAAAAAGCGTGTTTTATCCCCGTCGAGGAATACCATTGGCTGGTGCGTGGTGTGGAGGCGACGTTATGTGATGTTCCGTCATAAAGATGAACCA
>NW_024725348.1:0-14971 GCF_018991925.1 Homarus americanus | reverse complement strand
CAGGAAGTTAGGTGAGGTACCTGGAGGTTAGGTGAATGTTGACTGACTGACTGACTGACAATTATTAGGAAGTGGTTCCAACACGTTCACGCACAACCTATACTCATACCACAAGTCCAGAATTAGAGAGGATCATGTTATTGGATATATTTTCAACGATTTACTCAGTGTCTAACCAACTCTTTAGCGATTTAAATGTGGACCTAAAATTAGGTCCGTATATTTGTTTGTCGTGGTGGTGGTGGTGGTGGTGTGCGCCCGTCCATCAGGTTGATTAACCACCAAAACCATAAAGTGTGCGGCCCTGCCGTTTCAGGGCATACACCACATCCATGGCGGTGACGGTCTTCCTTTTTGCGTGCTCGGTGTAGGTGACGGCGTCACGGATGACGTTCTCCAGAAACACCTTGAGGACGCCGCGGGTCTCCTCGTAGATAAGGCCGGATATACGTTTAACACCTCCACGCCGAGCTAGACGACGAATGGCGGGCTTGGTGATACCCTGGATGTTGTCACGAAGCACCTTACGATGACGCTTGGCGCCACCCTTTCCAAGTCCCTTGCCTCCTTTGCCTCGTCCAGTCATGTTGTTGTGGTTGCTACTCCAGGTGGTCCTGGTGTGGCTTCGCCGAATCGAATCGAAAAATGCTAGTGACAGGGGGGAAGGAGGTTCAGGAGAAGAATAAAGGGAGGATTGAAGTGAATTTTAGGAGGAGAGAACAGATGCAGTGGCTAAACACCGCTTGCGTGAGGGATTATAAGATGGGGGCAGCAGCAACAGCCCGGCTGGACGCGGCAGGGAGGCGACAAGACAAGGCCAGGCTAGCGTCAGGTCAAGCGTCAGGTCAAGCGTCAGGTCAGGCGTCAGGTGCGTGTTGGGTTGGGCAATGGATGTTCAGTGCTTGGTCGGCTTGATGTGTTTTGGTTTCTTGTGTGGAGGGGATGTCTTGGTCTTCTTAGCTTGATGTCGATTTTCTTCTCACTCTCCTCCTCTTCTTGCTCTCTTGAATTGTCCATTCGTTTGTGTTTGGGTCTTCTTGTTCGTCTTCCTCCTCGTATTTTAAGTCCTCATAGGTGTGGAAGAATTCAGAGAGGGAGAGGTTGACCACGTGGGCTTCAGCACCACTGGCCGCGTGGGCTTCAGCACCACTGGCCGCGTGGGCTTCAGCACCACGGGCCACGTGGTGTTCTTGGTTCTGTGTGGTGGGCTGCTTCTGTTGAGTTTTCTTTTCTTGGTTTTTCTTTACTGCTGGTTTTTTCTTTTCTTGGGAGCGTACAGCAAGGAGGGCCTCTTTGTAGCTCAGTTTTTTCTCAAGACGAGCCATGGCTACCCTGCATTCCTCCTTCCATCTGGGGCAGGTCCGGTCGGCGGAGGAGTGTGGGCCACCACAGGCAACGCATTTTTT
Source organism: Homarus americanus (assembly GCF_018991925.1). Lineage (NCBI taxonomy): Eukaryota > Metazoa > Arthropoda > Malacostraca > Decapoda > Nephropidae > Homarus > Homarus americanus. The sequence goes on along the minus strand of NW_024725348.1, from coordinate 13,565 downwards.
CTCTGTGTTGGGGCAGGCCGTGTAGCGGTGTCCAGGGCTGCCACACATGGAGCAGGTGTCTTCCTGCGCCTCACACTTATTTACAGTGTGTCCATAGTGCTGGCATTTGTAACACCGTTTCGGTCTGCAGTAGGGCTTGACTGGCATAGTTATCCACGCCAGTTGAGCTTCCTTGGGTAGGGTGGAGTGGTGTCCGATGAGGGCAGTGGTGTCGGACAGCTTCTTCACAACTTGGAGCTGCTGCTCCTTGAGGAGCTCACTCAGCTCTGCTTTGTCCATGTGGGCAATTTCGGCGTGGGAGATTACACCCAGCTTCAAGTTGTCACACATGAAGGCAAACATTTTAAAAGGAATGCCGTTGATGTCTGGGATCTCCGCGAGTTGAGCGGGCATGCCCATCTCGGCGAAGGTGATCTTGATGTCACCATGGAGCTTTAGGCGTTCTACCTTGGTGACCCCCACGATCCCATTAGCTTCGAAAAACTTCTGGAGAACTAGGAGGTTTAGTTTCTTGGGGCAGGTCGGCGTGTCCGGACGTATCCGCGCCACGTTAACAAACTCGTATCCGTTCATGGTGAGGGAGAGAGAGTGTCTGTGGGCTTCGCCCACGGTTTGGTGGGAGTAGGTGGCGTGCTGTGGACGCAGCGGTAGTATCGTTCATCCAAGGCCGTCCCTCCCTCTTGGAGGTGGGGCGTGGCTTGCGGATGACGCATGCGGCACTCGTGGCCAATGAGGTGGCCACTGAGGTGGAGAATGTCTGTATATAAGCCCGCCCGCCTGCCAGGTTGCCATCCCGACAGACAGCCACCACAGAAACAAGTCCTCACCAACACTTCCAGCTCACCCCCAGCACCATAGACCTCAAAACCTGGGGATCTACGAAGTGAGGCCCTTCGTCCCAGAGCCCCTGCGGTGCTTCAGATGCCAGAAATACGGGCACCATCAGACAAGGTGCACGTACAAGGAAATCTGCGCAGTCTGCGCACAGAAGCACGGCACACACTCCTGCCTCACCAAGTTGAAAAATCTGGAAAAAATTGCCCCCAAGTGTGCCAACTGCGGGGGCAAACACCACGCCTGGAATCCTGGATGCTCCGAGAGAACAAAGAGGGTCCAGGCAAACCGACCAGCAGCAAGACCGGCCCCCCCCGCCTACACACCAGCCCCACCAAGTACCTTCGTGTGGGGAACCCAAAGGCCCAAACAACAAAGACAACCTCCTCAGCCAGTCAACACCCAAAGTGCAGCCCAGTTTCCTGGCCTCACTACAGCCACACCTCAGCCACCCAAGCAGCAGAGAACGACAACCACGAGAAAGACAAAAGAAGCACACACCAAGGCACCAGAAGGAATGATACACATATCAGACCTAGCCAATGTACTGACGACCTTCGCGGAGGGCCTAGCCGGACTACTGGGCCACAAGATCCAACCCACACAGCTCCAAATGCTCATGGGGAGCGTCCTCGGGCAAGTCGCCACAGCTCCAGCCACCTCAGTGGAGGAAGCCACGCCGGTCCGCACACGAGTAACAGCCGAGGTACACTCTACACCGAAGAAGGCCACCAGAGAACCCAAGACACCGACAGCTCCCAAGATACCGACAGCTCCCAGAAAGAAACTGGACGTTTCAACTCCCCTGAACCGAACCACGGCCCAGAAGGCAAAAACCACAGAACACGAAAACATGGACCTGATTCAGTTGGAATCGAACTTGGACATCTCCATCGAGGACCACCAGAAGTCCCCGATGAAACAGTGGTGGAAAACGTCAGCACCCTGAACATCCTAACATGGAATGCTCAGGGCATCAAAAACAAAAAACACCTCCTACAAGAAGCAGCAGCCAAGGACAAGCTTGACATCATACTCCTACAAGAAACACTTCTACAAGAACACCACTGTTTCAAATTCAGCGGTTACAAGACATACAGGAGGCATTTCACGCAGGCGTCAACAAGAGGATGTATGATCTTGGTCAAGTCAAGCATACCCTCCGCCGATGTCACGCAGCAATTTCCATGTGGGGAAAACATCGAGACACAGGCCGTCAAAGTAACCCTCCAAGAACGGGAATTAACTGTTCACAACATCTACAAGAACCCAAGGGGCTCACTGGAGGTTACTCAATTATTTGCTTCGGCCGCTGACCACGCCACACTCATAGGAGGGGATTTCAACGCACATCATCCCTTCCTAAGCTCGGCAAGCCCCACAAATGAAGACGGCCTACACCTATACACCACCTTTCAAGATACACCCGAGATCTGCCTCCTGAACACCGGAGAGCCCACCCACACTAGGGGAGGAAGGCTAGATCTAACCTTCGTCTCCAGTGCACTACAGCCTTCGGCCTCCTGGCAGATACACCCCACGCTGACCAGTGACCACTTCGCCACCCTAACAACGCTGAAGGTGAACAAACTCCCCACTCCACCCCCCCCGAGATGGAGATACAACACTCAAAAGGCAGACTGGGGACTCTTCAAGAAACACCTGGCTAAGTGGCGCGAAAAATCACAGCCGGCCGGCGCAGCACCCGCGGATGAGACAACCCTCCACCACCAATTGGTCGAGGCGTTTCACCTAGCGGCAGAAGAGGCTATCCCAAAAACAAAACCCACATCAAGACAGTACAATGATTACTGGTACTACTGTCCCAGGGTGAAAGAACTCAACCACAGAGTGAACATGGCCCGAAGAAACTACAGGAGACATCCCACGGCAACAAACAGACATCTCCTGCAAGTCATAGTCAAGGATACCAGGGAAGAGAAGGAAGAAATTAAAAACGCAAGCTGGCTCAAGTGGTGCTCCGAACTGAACGAGCACACCTCCCTTGGCAAGATGTGGGCCCAGATCCGAAGGGCATCTGGGAAGGCAACACCACCACCACCAACTCATCCCAACCCAGAAGAGGAAGCCGAGAGACTTGCAAAACTGTTCTCTGACCGAGCAGCAACGAAGAACCTCCCGAGACAGGCGGAGGAGACACAACGGCGTCTGCGACAGGTCAGACTCCAGACGATCCAAGAGGCCTGCAACAGTGAAGATGACACTGACAGACCATTCAACCAGCAAGAACTCCAGAAGTCGCTAAAACGAAGCAAGGATACAGCTCCAGGGGCCGACAGGATAACCTACTCCATGCTCTCTCATGCCGGTACAGCCGGACACGAGGCTCTGCTGCAAGCCATCAATGCTTCGTGGACAGCACAAAGACTCCCACCGGAATGGAAGAAGGCAGATATACAGCCCATTCCGAAGCCCAGAGAACCAGACAAGCCGAGGCCCATCTCCCTTCTCAGCTGCATAGCGAAGACCGGAGAAAGAATGGCTCTCAACCGACTCAAGTGGAAAGTAGGCAGCCCACACCCTCACATCTTTGCTTACACCGAGAACACCGGCACAGGCAACAACATCGCCGAGATACTCAGCACAGTGGACAACAAACCAGCTCTGGTGGTCTTCCTCGACCTGGAGAAAGCCTTCGAACTAGCAAATCCTTTGGCCATTACAACTACGCTCGCTAAAAAAGGCGTCAAAGGAAGGTTGCTGGGGTGGATCCAGAACTACCTCACACAGAGAGAAGCACGAGTACGCTTTCAGGGAGCAACCTCAAGCTACAGGGTCCATGAAAACGGAACCCCACAAGGAGGCATCCTCAGTCCAATGCTGTTCAATGTCCTGATGGAAAATCTAGTCAAACTTCCCTTCAGACAAACAGCCAAGCTCCTATGCTATGCAGACGACTTACAGCTTATAGTAAGAGGATCGAACAGACTAGCCAACACGCAACACGCACTCCAACTTATAGAAGAGGAGTGCAACAGACTTGGACTCAAGATAAATCCAGCCAAGTCGAAAGCGATGGCCATCTGCACAGACACACCAGACAAGACGCTCTCCATACAAAACACGCCGGTAGTCTGGACCAACGCCCACCAGTGTCTTGGAATCTGGTTTGACCAGAAACTCACCTTCAAGCCGCAACTCGAGTATCTCAGGCACAGGACGAAGAGCAGACACAATATAATGAGGTCGCTCACCAGCAAATCCGCAGGAGCAAACCTTCATGTGCTCAAAGCCTACTACACAGCCGCCATCAGATCGCTGGTAGATTACAGTGCTCCAGCACTCATTGGACTGAGAGAAGACCAAATAGCTAAGCTAGAAGTCATTCAAAACAATGCTCTCAGGACCATGCTCGGAGCACCCATGTGGACCAGAATTTGCAATCTGCAAATGGAAACCGAGCTACCACCCCTGGCAGTACGAGTCAAGCAGGTGACAGCCGGTCTCCTCGCCAAAATCTGCAGAGCAGACAAGCCCACAGCTGCCAAGATTCGAATCAGTGCCTCCCTCCACCTCGACCACAGAGTGCGAGGGGCCACCTGGTCGCACGAGGCAAGCGAGGTCATCCGACACCTGCAAGCAGAAACACTCGTCAAGAACAACCAAGACACACGAGACAATGGTTACACTGTTCCTCCACCATGGAGCCCTCCACCAGCCACACTCAAATTCACCGACCTCGGCGACAGTAAAGCCAACCTCCAGAAGGAGGACCTCAAAAAAATATCTCTCCAAGCCATAGCCACCGAGACACCGGCTGATGCAGCATCATACTTCACAGACGGCTCGGTGGACCCAAAACATCACAGATCCGGAGCGGCCTTCTACACCCAAGGTCAGACCCTCAAATGGAGACTTTCCAACGACTGCTCCACCCTACAAACAGAACTGGTAGCAATCTCAAAGGCCCTACAACACGCTGCAACACAACACAACAAGTCCGTCATAATTCACACGGACTCGAAATCGGCCATGCAAGCGCTGCAACACAGTCAACCAAGAGACAACGTCCACATCATCACCTCGATCCTCGCGCAGCTACAGGAATTCCAAAGCCAAAACCGACCAGTCGTCTTACACTGGATTCCCAGTCATGTAGGGATCGGAGGAAACGACGTGGCAGACGAAGCAGCCAAGGCAGCTACACGCTCCAGTAGCGTACACATCCAAGTTCCAGCAAGTGTGCAACAGATCAAGAATCACCTCAGAAAGACTACCAAGCTCCACATCAAAAAGAGCTTCCTTCACGCACTCAACGCTGGTTCCCAATCAGCCAAATGGTACCTGGCGGCCACAAAAGGGGAACCACCTTTCGCAGACAAGAAAACTCCAAGACAAACCCAAGTCAGCCTTCACCGACTACGACTAGGGTACAAGTGCTCCTGGCAGATGATCGGAAATGACGTCACGGAATGCACCTACTGTCAGGAGCCAGCAGCCAACCCACTTGAACACTATCTCCTCGATTGCGAGGTCACACAAAGCCTCCGAGACAGAACTCAAATCTCCCAAGAAACACACACAACACCAGCGGCCACTCTAACCCGAAAGGCCCACACAGACCACATTCACCACCTACTCCGGGTCATCACACGATACCCACCACCCAGATAGCTTAGAAAGCATCCTCTCCCAGCAAGTGCGGACCCCAGTTCGGGGGGCGCGCCACTCCGAGGCTGACCACGTCCAAGAGTGGGGGCCGGTGGTAAGCGTCCACTGATCGGGGGTCCGCTCACACTTGCAACCTGCAGTATCCCTCCAATCTGCAGGTGGGACCACCTCCAATCCCAATCCGGTCTGGCTGCTCCTGGAGCTCCAGCCGGAACCACCAAACGGGCCGCCTATAGGCAAAGGCCCGTGTCGGACTACGGTCCGACAATCTATACAACAACAACAACAACCAGGCCGCCACTCATCACATCGCTCCTGAACGAAGAAGACCTCTCAACAAGACCTCCTGCTGGACCCGGAACTCTGAAGACCGCCCTCTCCCTTGTACCATTGTTGGCCATCTTCCCGGACCGGACCACCCACGACTGTCATCGTCCACAACAACTCACGAGCGTTCTCGGTTTATCGAGCATTAGCTTGCCCTCCCCACTGGTGGTGTGAGTGACCCACACTCCAGCTGGAGAGCAGTTATAGCGCGATATTCCCGGCGTGGTTTGAGCTCTTTTCCTTCTACTACCATTTTTCCTTTTTCGCTCTGGCCTAGGGACCTGCACCCTCAAAAGTGTATTCGTCCTGCGGTCCCCCCTGTAACTGTTCACCTCCCTCCCAGGAGATTGTGAACACGAAAGGGGGTCGGAGCAAAACCCTCCCCAGCCGAGTCTTTCCAGGAAAACCGTGATCGTGCGGGTCCACCTGGAAAGAGGGTCGCAATCCTTATCCTTCCCAAATAGGCACACTTAGCTCACGTCTATAAGTGAGCAGTCACATACACTAGGAAGTAGGCTTCCCCAATCGGGGCTCCGTGAGAGAAGCTCAGGAACCACTCTACGACCACCAGCTAGTGGGGAGTGCTGTAATTCCTTTGCTGTTTACTCAACCGGAATAGGTAGGATCTAAAACAACAACAACAACAACAACAACAACAACAACAACCCGGTTATGGAGCGCGTACGCCCTCCTAACCGCGATCCCCGCCTGAACCGCCAACCTGACGACCCGAACCACGACAGGCTTCGCACAGAGAAAGCAGACCAGTTACGCGCCTTCAACGAAGCCCTGAAAAGCAGGAACTCTGCCACCACCTCCAACAACTCCACCACCACCACCACCTCCACCACCACCACCACTGCTACCGCTACTGAGGACAACTGGACGAAGGTAGAAAATAAGAAACGCCGACGTGCCCTTTCGGGAAACGATTGCCGTCAAGCAGCCCCCAAGGCACCCATCACCACCACCAGCTCACCTCCAACGACACTGCCAAAATTCCGGATCACGAAAACGGACGCAAAAACAACATATGCCGCCGTCACAGAGATGGAAAAGCAAAACCCACTGGCCAAGTTCTCAGTGCGGCCCAACCTAAAGGGGGAGATGATCGTTCACCCCAAAGACAAGAACTCCGCCACCACCCTCGACACTTACCTACAAAACACCACCACCATTACTTCAACCAAGCTAGACCCCGCCCAGAAACTGATGAAGTCGGTAGTCCTCCGGTACCCAAAGGAACTACCTCTCGAACCCCTGGAGAACCACCCGAAGATCCTAAAAGCCGAGAGATGCTCTCCCCTGTCCGACAAGACGGCCACCACGAAACAAGTCCTCATAACGCACTACGGCTCACCCCCCAGCACCATAGACCTCAAAACCTGGGGGATCTACGAAGTGAGGCCCTTCGTCCCAGAGCCCCTGCGATGCTTCAGATGCCAGAAATACGGGCACCATCAGACAAGGTGCACGTACAGGGAAATCTGCGCAGTCTGCGCACAGAAGCACGGCACACAGTCCTGCCTCACCAAACTGAAAAATGGGGAAAAAATTGCCCCCAAGTGTGCCAACTGCGGGGGCAAACACCACGCCTGGAATCCTGGATGCTCCGAGAGAACAAAGAGGGTCCAGGCAAACCGACCAGCAGCAAGACCGGCCCCCACCGCCTACACACCAGCCCCACCAAGTACCTTCGTGTGGGGAACCCAAAGGCCAAAACAACAAAGACAACCTCCTCAGCCAGTCAACACCCAAAGTGCAGCCCAGTTTCCTGGCCTCACTACAGCCACACCTCAGCCACCCAAGCAGCAGACAACGACAACCACGAGAAAGACAAAAGAAGCACACACCAAGGCACCAGAAGGAATGATACACATATCAGACCTAGCCAAGGTACTGACAACCTTCGCGGAGGGCCTAGCCGGACTACTGGGCCACAAGATCCAACCCACACAGCTCCAAATACTCATGGGGAGCATCCTCGGGCAAGTCGCCACAGCTCCAGCCACCTCAGTGGAGGAAGCCACGCCGGTCCGCACACGAGTAACAGCCGAGGTACACTCTACACCGAAGAAGGCCACCAGAGAACCCAAGACACCGACAGCTCCCAAGATACCGACAGCTCCCAGAAAGAAACTGGACGTTTCAACTCCCCTGAACCGAACCACGGCCCAGAAGGCAAAAACCACAGAACACGAAGACATGGACCTGATTCAGTTGGAATCGAACTTGGACATCTCCATCGAGGACCACCAGAAGTCCCCGATGAAACAGTGGTGGAAAACGTCAGCACCCTGAACATCCTAACATGGAATGCCCAGGGCATCAAAAACAAGAAACACCTCCTACAAGAAGCAGCAGCCAAGGACAAGCTTGACATCATACTCCTACAAGAAACACTTCTACAAGAACACCACTGTTTCAAATTCAGCGGTTACAAGACATACAGGAGGCATTTCACGCAGGCGTCAACAAGAGGATGTATGATCTTGGTCAAGTCAAGCATACCCTCCGCCGATGTCACGCAGCAATTTCCATGTGGGGAAAACATCGAGACACAGGCCGTCAAAGTAACCCTCCAAGAACGGGAATTAACTGTTCACAACATCTACAAGAACCCAAGGGGCTCACTGGATGTTACTCAATTATTTGCTTCGGCCGCTGACCACGCCACACTCATAGGAGGGGATTTCAACGCATATCATCCCTTCCTAAGCTCGGCAAGCCCCACAAATGAAGACGGCCTACACCTATACACCACCTTTCAAGATACACCCGAGATCTGCCTCCTGAACACCGGAGAGCCCACCCACACTAGGGGAGGAAGGCTAGATCTAACCTTCGTCTCCAGGGCACTACAGCCTTCGGCCTCCTGGCAGATACACCCCACGCTGACCAGTGACCACTTCGCCACCCTAACAACGCTGAAGGTGAACAAACTCCCCACACCACCCCCCCCGAGATGGAGATACAACACTCAAAAGGCAGACTGGGGACTCTTCAAGAAACACCTGGCTAAGTGGCGCGAAAAATCACAGCCGGCCGGCGCAGCACCCGCGGATGAGACAACCCTCCACCACCAATTGGTCGAGGCGTTTCACCTAGCGGCAGAAGAGGCTATCCCAAAAACAAAACCCACATCAAGACAGTACAATGATTACTGGCACTACTGTCCCAGGGTGAAAGAACTCAACCACAGAGTGAACATGGCCCGAAGAAACTACAGGAGACATCCCACGGCAACAAACAGACATCTCCTGCAAGTCATAGTCAAGGATACCAGGGAAGAGAAGGAAGAAATTAAAAACGCAAGCTGGCTCAAGTGGTGCTCCGAACTGAACGAGCACACCACCCTTGGCAAGATGTGGGCCCAGATCCGAAGGGCATCTGGGAAGGCAACACCACCACCACCAACTCATCCCAACCCAGAAGAGGAAGCCGAGAGACTTGCAAAACTGTTCTCTGACCGAGCAGCAACGAAGAACCTCCCGAGACAGGCGGAGGAGACACAACGGCGTCTGCGACAGGTCAGACTCCAGATGATCGAAGAGGCCTGCAACAGTGAAGATGACACTGACAGACCATTCAACCAGCAAGAACTCCAGAAGTCGCTAAAACGAAGCAAGGATACAGCTCCAGTGGCCGACAGGATAACATACTCCATGCTCTCTCATGCCGGTACAGCCGGACACGAGGCTCTGCTGCAAGCCATCAATGCTTCGTGGACAGCACAAAGACTCCCACCGGAATGGAAGAAGGCAGATATACAGCCCATTCCGAAGCCCAGAGAACCAGACAAGCCGAGGCCCATCTCCCTTCTTAGCTGCATAGCGAAGACCGGAGAAAGAATGGCTCTCAACCGACTCAAGTGGAAAGTAGGCAGCCCACACCCTCACATCTTTGCTTACACCGAGAACACCGGCACAGGCAACAACATCGCCGAGATACTCAGCACAGTGGACAACAAACCAGCTCTGGTGGTCTTCCTCGACCTGGAGAAAGCCTTCGAACTAGCAAATCCTTTGGCCATTACAACTACGCTCGCTAAAAAAGGCGTCAAAGGAAGGTTGCTGGGGTGGATCCAGAACTACCTCACACAGAGAGAAGCACGAGTACGCTTTCAGGAGCAACCTCAAGCTACAGGGTCCACGAAAACGGAACCCCACAAGGAGGCATCCTCAGTCCAATGCTGTTCAATGTCCTGATGGAAAATCTAGTCAAACTTCCCTTCAGACAAACAGCCAAGCTCCTATGCTATGCAGACGACTTACAGCTTATAGTATGAGGATCGAACAGACTAGCCAACACGCAACACGCACTCCAACTTATAGAAGAGGAGTGCAACAGACTTGGACTCAAGATAAATCCAGCCAAGTCGAAAGCGATGGCCATCTGCACAGACACACCAGACAAGACGCTCTCCATACAAAACACGCCGGTAGTCTGGACCAACGCCCACCAGTGTCTTGGAATCTGGTTTGACCAGAAACTCACCTTCAAGCCGCAACTCGAGTATCTCAGGCACAGGACGAAGAGCAGACACAATATAATGAGGTCGCTCACCAACAAATCCGCAGGAGCAAACCTTCATGTGCTCAAAGCCTACTACACAGCCGCCATCAGATCGCTGGTAGATTACAGTGCTCCAGCACTCATTGGACTGAGAGAAGACCAAATAGCTAAGCTAGAAGTCATCCAAAACAATGCTTTCAGGACCATGCTCGGAGCACCCATGTGGACCAGAATTTGCAATCTGCAAATGGAAACCGAGCTACCACCCCTGGCAGTACGAGTCAAGCAGGTGACAGCCGGTCTCCTCGCCAAAATCTGCAGAGCAGACAAGCCCACAGCCGCCAAGATTCGAATCAGTGCCTCCCTCCACCTCGACCACAGAGTGCGAGGGGCCACCTGGTCGCACGAGGCAAGCGAGGTCATCCGACACCTGCAAGCAGAAACACTCGTCAAGAACAACCAAGACACACGAGACAATGGTTACACTGTTCCTCCACCATGGAGCCCTCCACCAGCCACACTCAAATTCACCGACCTCGGCGACAGTAAAGCCAACCTCCAGAAGGAGGACCTCAAAAAAATATCTCTCCATGCCATAGCCACCGAGACACCGGCTGATGCAGCATCATACTTCACAGACGGCTCGGTGGACCCAAAACATCATAGATCCGGAGCGGCCTTCTACACCCAAGGTCAGACCCTCCAATGGAGACTTTCCAACGACTGCTCCACCCTACAAACAGAACTGGTAGCAATCTCAAAGGCCCTACAACACGCTGCAACACAACACAACAAGTCCGTCATAATTCACACGGACTCGAAATCGGCCATGCAGGCGCTGCAACACAGTCAACCAAGAGACAACGTCCACATCATCACCTCGATCCTCGCACAGCTACAGGAATTCCAAAGCCAAAACCGACCAGTCGTCTTACACTGGATTCCCAGCCATGTAGGGATCGGAGGAAACGACGTGGCAGACGAAGCAGCCAAGGCAGCTACACGCTCCAGTAGCGTACACATCCAAGTTCCAGCAAGTGTGCAACAGATCAAGAATCACCTCAGAAAGACTACCAAGCTCCACATCAAAAAGAGCTTCCTTCACGCACTCAACGCTGGTTCCCAATCAGCCAAATGGTACCTGGCGGCCACAAAAGGGGAACCACCTTTCGCAGACAAGAAAACTCCAAGACAAACCCAAGTCAGCCTTCACCGACTACGACTAGGGTACAAGTGCTCCTGGCAGATGATCGGAAACGACGTCATGGAATGCACCTACTGTCAGGAGCCAGCAGCCAACCCACTTGAACACTATCTCCTCGATTGCGAGGTCACACAAAGCCTCCGAAACAGAACTCAAATCTCCCAAGCAACACACACAACACCAGCGGCCACTCTAACCCGAAAGGCCCATACAGACCACATTCACCACCTACTCCGGGTCATCACACGATACCCACCACCCAGATAGCTTAGAAAGCATCCTCTCCCAGCAAGTGCGGACCCCAGTTCGGGGGGCGCGCCACTCCGAGGCTGACCACGTCCAAGAGTGGGGGCCGGTGGTAAGCGTCCACTGATCGGGGGTCCGCTCACACTTGCAACCTGCAGTATCCCTCCAATCTGCAGGTGGGACCACCTCCAATCCCAATCCGGTCTGGCTGCTCCTGGAGCTCCAGCCGAAACCACCAAACGGGCCGCCTATAGGCAAAGGCCCGTGTCGGACTACGGTCCGACAATCTATACAACAACAACAACAACCAGGCCGCCCGTATTGACTATTTCGTCGTCGAGATGGCCCGTACTAAACAGACTGCCCGCAAGTCCACTGGAGGCAAGGCTCCACGGAAGCAGCTTGCCACCAAGGCAGCTCGCAAGTCCGCCCCAGCCACCGGTGGTGTCAAGAAGCCCCATCGTTACAGGCCCCGAACCGTCGCCCTTCGTGAGATCCGTCGTTACCAGAAGAGCACAGAGCTACTCATCAGGAAGCTGCCCTTCCAGCGCCTGGTGCGTGAGATCGCCCAGGATTTCAAGACTGACCTGCGCTTCCAGTCGTCTGCCGTCATGGCTCTGCAGGAAGCCTCTGAGGCTTACCTGGTGGGTCTTTTCGAGGACACCAACCTGTGTGCCATTCACGCCAAGCGCGTTACCATCATGCCCAAGGACATCCAGCTGGCCCGGCGCATCCGCGGAGAGCGTGCTTAAGTCCTCTTCCTTGGGGAAAAAGAAAAAGCACAACAAAACCTACCAGACATCTATAACTCGGCCCTTCTCAGGGCCAAAGAACTGTTCTGAAGATAATTTTCATGACAATCGAAATGGTTGGTGGTAGGAGAGCGTTAATTTCGGTTACCCAAATCGCCTAACGGTAAGTTGGTAACATTCGTGCAGGCACGAATGTATAGTAGGTCATCAATTCGGGAGGTGGGTGGGTGCAACAAACAAGAGCTAGTAACAAATAAATATATAAAGAATAAGTAAGTAAATAAATAAATAAAATAAAATAAAATACAATAAAATACAATAAAATAAAATAAATTGTTTACATGAAATAGGCGTGCTGCAAACATGAAATGAAGCCCAAACACACTCCATGTATGTCACTTTGCAGTGGGTGTAAAAGTACTCCACGCAGAATTTATTTATTTATTTATTATGTTTCGATTTAGTCCGGTTTCTACGCCAATAGAGAATGCAGATTATTATAATTTTTTTTTTTTTTTATTTCCCTCTCAATATATCACTGTCGGTAACTGTCTCTTTAACATGTAACTGTGGCTCTGATGGAGCCGATTAAGTTGTAGTAGTGGGATGGCGTGTTTGTTGTGCACAAGTAACCTCTTACTTGGAAGAGGTGTACTTGGTGACAGCCTTGGTGCCCTCAGACACGGCATGCTTGGCCAGTTCACCGGGCAGCAAGAGTCGGACAGCTGTCTGGATTTCCCGACTTGTAATGGTGGAGCGTTTGTTGTAGTGCGCCAGGCGGGAAGCCTCGGCAGCGATGCGCTCGAAGATGTCGTTCACGAAAGAGCTCATGATGGACATAGCTTTGGAGGAGACTCCTGTGTCGGGGTGCACTTGCTTCAGTACCTTGTAGATGTAGATGCTGTAGCTTTCCTTCCTCCTGCGCTTCTTCTTCTTGTCACCCTTGGCAATGGCCTTCTGGGCCTTTCCAGCCTTCTTGGCAGCCTTTCCGGAAGTTTTGGGAGGCATGGCGGCACAGTTACTCGTGGCGCGGAGCGAGAGAATTGAAACCTGGC
>NW_024725347.1:0-63013 GCF_018991925.1 Homarus americanus | reverse complement strand
CAATCAGTCCTTCCTCACTCCTACACCTCAAGTGAGTCCTTTCTCCCACCCACATCAGTGAGTCCTTCACTCACCTCTAACCCTCACAGTGAGTCCTTCCCCACCACTCCTACACCTCACAGTCCTTCCTCACTCCTACATCAACGTGACTTTCCACACTCCAACACACTATGAGTCCTTCCCTCACTCCACATCACAGCGAGTCCTTCCTCACTCCTATACATCACAGCGCATCCTTTCCTCACTCCCTACACCTCACAGCGAGTCCTTCCTCACGCCTACACATCACAGCGAGTCCTTCCTCACACTCCACACCTCACAGTGAGTCCTTCCCTCACTCCCACAGCACGTCCTTCCCTTATCCTACTCAATTCCATGTCTTTTCTCTCACTCCTATAAAACACTGCAAATCCTCTTTCAACTTAGGTCAGTAAGTCCTCCTCTCACTCCTTAGTAGGTCAAGTCCCTCTCACTCCTAGGTCAGTAAGTCCTCCTCTCACCCTTAGTAGGTCAAGTCCTCCTCTCACTCCTTAGGGTCAGTAAGTCCTCCCACTCCTTAGTAGGTCAGTAAGTCCTCCTCTCACTCCCTTAGTAGGTCAGTAAGTCCTCCTCTCACTCCTTAGGTCAGTCCTCCTCTCACTCCCAGGTCAGTAAGTCCTCCTCTCACTCCTTAGTAGGTCAAAAGTCCTCCTCTCACTTAGGGTCAGTAAGTCCTCCTCACTCCTAGGTCAGTAAGTCCTCCTCTCACTCCCAGGTCATAAGTCCTCCCACCCTTAGTAGGTCAGTAAGTCCTCCTCTCACCTCTTAGGTCAGTAAGTCCTCCTCTCACTCCTCAGTAGGTCAGTAAGTCCTCTACTCCTTAGTAGGTCAGCAAGTCCTCTCACTCTTAGTAGGTCAGTCCTCCTCTCACTCCTTAGTAGGTCAGTAAGTCCTCTCACTCCTTAGTAGGTCAGTAAGTCCTCCTCTCACTCCCTCAGGTCAGTAAGTCCTCCTCACTCCTCAGGTCAGTGTCCTCCTCACCCTTAGGTCAGTCCTCCTCTCACCCCAGTAGGTCAGAAGTCCTCCTCTCACCTCAGTAGGTCAGTAAGTCCTCCCCTCACTCCTTAGTAGGTCAGTAGTCCTCTCTCACTCCTTATGCGTCAATAGGTCTCTCTCACCTCCTTAGTAGGTCAGTAGTCCTCCTCTCACTCCTTGGCAGGTCAGAAGTCCTCCTCTCCTCCCATGGTCCATCATCCTCTCTCCTCCTTAGGTCATCGTCCTCTCTCACTCCTTAAGGTCCATAGTCCTCCTCTCCCTTGGTCAGCATCCTCCTCTCCTCCTTAGTAGGTCCAGTCCTCTCTCTCCTTGGCCGTCAATAGTCCTCCTCTCCTCCTTGTAGGTCAGTAAGTCCTCCTCTCCACTCCTTAGTGGTCAGCAGTCCTCCTCTCACTCCTTAGTAGTCCTAAGTCCTCCTCTCCCTCCTTAGTAGGTCAGAGTCCTCCTCTCACTCCTTAGTAGTCAGCAGTCTCCTCTCACTCTAGCAGGTCAGAGTCCTCCTCTCACTCCTTAGCAGGTCAATGAGTCCTCTCTCACTCCTTAGTGGTCAGTAAGTCCTCCTCTCACTCCTTAGTAGTCAGTAAGTCCTCTCTACTCCTTAGTAGGTCAGAAAGTCCTCCTCTCACTCTTAGTGGGTCAATAAGTCTCCTCCTCTCCTTAGTAGGTCAGTAAGTCCTCTCTCCCTCCTTAGCAGGTCACTAGTCCTCCTCTCCTCCCTTGGCCGTCAGTAAGTCCTCCTCTCCTCCTTAGTAGGTCATCGTCCTCCCTCTCCCTCATAGTGGTCAGAAGTCTCCTCTCACTCTGTGGTCGTAAGTCCTCCTCTCCTCCTTGGGTCCATCGTCTCCTCTCACTCCTTAGTAGGTCATCGTCCTCCTCTCACTCCTTGTAGGTCAGTCTCCTCCTCAGTAGGTCGTCGTCCTCCTCTCACTCCTTAGCAGGTCAGTAAGTCCTCCTCTCCCTCCTTAGTAGGTCGTAAGGTCTCCTCTCCTCCTTGGGTCAATAGTCCTCCTCTCACTCCTTGGGTCAGTAGTCCTCCTCTCACTCCTTAGCAGGTCAATAGTCCTCCTCTCACTCCTTAGTAGGTCAAGTCCTCTCCTGCTTAGGTCAGTAGTCCTCCTCTCACTCCTTAGTAGGTCAGTAAGTCCTCCTCTCCTCCTTAGGAGTCAGCAAGTCCCTCTCCTCCTTAAGGTCAGAAGTCCTCCTCTCCTCCGTCCAGACCCTCTCCTCCTTAGGTGTCGTCCTCCTCTCCTCCGTCCTTAGTCCTCCTCTCACTCCTTAGTAGGTCCTTAGTCCTCCTCTCCTCCTTAGCAGGTCAGTCTCCTCTCTCACTCTTGTGTGTCGTCCTCCTCTCCTCCTTAGTGGTCAGAAGTCCTCTCTCTCCTCTAGTAGGTCAGTAAGTCCTCCTCTCACTCTTTAGTAGGTCAGTAGTCCTCCTCTCCTCCTTAGTGGTCAGCAGTCCTCCTCTCACTCCTTGGCGGTCAGTAGTCTCCTCTCACTCCTTAGTGGGTCCAGTAAGTCCTCTCTCACTCCTTAGTAGGTCAGTAAGTCCTCCTCTCCTCCTTAGCAGGTCAGTAGTCCTCCTCTCACTGCTTAGTAGGTCAGTAGTCCTCCTCTCACTCCTTAGTAGAGTAAGTCCTCCTCTCTCCTTAGTAGTCAGTAGTCCTCCTCTCACTTGCAGGTCATCATCTCCTCTCCTCCTTAGTGGGTCAAGTCCTCCTCTCTGTGGGTCAGTAAGTCCTCCTCTCACTCTTAGTAGGTCGTAGTCCTCCTCTCCTGCTTAGTAGGTCAGAAGTCTCCTCTCCTCCTGTTAGGTCAGAAGTCCTCCTCTCACCTAGTGTGAGTCAATAGTCCTCCTCTCACTAATTAGCAGGTCAGTAAGTCCTCCTCTCACTAATGTGGTCAGTAGTCCTCCTCTCATTAATTAGGTCAGGTCTTCTCTCATTTACAGAACATCACTACATGTCCTTCGTAGGTTCTACACAACACTACAAGTCCTTCCTCATTCTACACAATACTGAAGTCCTTCCTCAATAATACACAATATTGCATGTTCTTCCCTCAGTCCTACAGTAATCAGTAGATAAACTTTCAATACACCGTTTATAAAGACTTGTCGAACCAACAGTAAATATTATACACAATACAACTTCCTGTCATGTCGGGTAGACTGACTTATTTAAGATATATTCATCTTTTCTGTACACAGACATGAGGAGCATCAATTAACCCCTAATCACAAGTACAGTAGCTCTCTAGAAGCCTCACATCTCAAAGTTGATATTACAATATACTACAAGCAGCCGCTGGTTGATCAAGTACCCTTGACAACCTTACATAGTCCTTAAATCCATTATACAACCACCTATGATCATCACACAGCCTAATTAGTCAAACAGTCGTGGCGGTGGCATATAAGCCTGGGGCCTCACACTAACCCCTAGGGTGACATACTGCCTCAGAACACTTACAACAAATACAATCTTTTTTTACAATTTCAAAAGTCTTGGAAATGCTCATTGGTTACAATTAAGTTGTAAAGCTGTAATAATTACTAAATTTTACAGTAAAATCTTAAACTACCATCTTGTATTTCACTGCCAGGAAGAATAAAATATTTTGTTTTGAAATGAAGATGAAACAAAGTCCAAAAATAATTAAGTTGAACAAAATACTTTCTGACTGTCTAGTTACAAATCATAAACGATTACAACAGTGTATTAGTATAGGCTTCGCAACGCCAAAAGTCTAAATGGTCGTTCCTATACAAGACCTTCCTCACCCTACACCACACTACAAGTCCTTCCTCACTCCCTACACCACACTACAAGTCCTTTCCTCCCTCCTACACCACACTACAAGTCATTCTCCCTCCTACACCACACTACAAGTCCTTCCTCACTCCCTACACCACACTACAAGTCCTTCCCTCAATCCTACACCGCACTACAAGTCATTCGCTCCCTCTACACCCACACTACAAGTCCTTCCTCACTCCCTACACCACTACAAGTCCTTCCTCCGTCTACACCACACACTACGTCTTCCCTCCCTCTACCACCTACAAGTCCTTCTCTCACTGATACACCACACTACAAGTCCTTCCCTCACTGATACACCACACTACAAGTCCTTCCTCACTGATACACCACACTACAAGTCCTTCCCTCACTCCTACACAACAATACAAGTCCTTCCCTCCTCCATACCCAACACTACAAGTCCTTCCCTCACTCCTACACAACCTACAAGTCCTTCCCTCACTCCTACATCCCTACAAGTCCTTCTCTCACTCCTACATAATACCAAGTCCTTCCCTCATACCTACCCACTTTAAGTCCTTCCTTCCTCCTCCTACACCCACCAAGTCCTTCTCTCCTCCTAAATCACACTAAGTCCTTCTCTCACTCTACACCATTTACAAGTCCTTCCCTTACTCCTACACCACAGTACAAGTCCTTCCCTCACTCCATACACCACACTACAAGTCCTTCCCTTACTCTACACCACACTACAGTCCTTCCCTTACTCCTGCACAACACTATAAGTCCTTCCTCACTCTACCTACAAGTCCTTCCCTCACACCTACACCACCACAAGTCCTTCCCTCCTCCATACACCACACTACAAGTTCTTCCATCACTCCGACACAACCCCAAGTCCTTCTCTCACTCCTACACAACCCTGCAAGTCCTTCCCTCCTCTAACCAACCCGCAAGTCCTTCTTTCACTCTACACAACAGTGCAAGTCCTTCCTCAATCCTACACAATACTAAGTCCTTCCTTACATCTACACAACCCTGCAAGTCCTTTCCTCACTCCTATACACTGCAAGTCCTTCCCTCAATCTACACAATACTAAAGTCTCTCCTCATTTCTACAACACACAGTACTTCCTCACTCCTACACAATACTAAAGTCCTTCCCTCACTTCTACACAATACTGCAAGTCCTTCCCTCACTCTACACAACCCTACAAGTCCTTCCCTCCTCCTACACAAACCTGCTACTCCTTCCTTCTTCACACAACCCTGCAAGTCCTTCCCTCACTCCTACACAACACTGCAAGTTCTTCCCTCACTCTACACAATACTGAAGCCCTTCCCTCACTCCTACACAACCCTACAAGTCCTTCCCTCACTCCTACACAATATTGAAGTCTTTCTCACTCATACACAATACTAGAAGCCCCTCACTCCTACACAATACTAAGCCCTTCCTCACTCCTACATAATACAGAGTCCTTCTCACTCTTCTACTAAAGCCCTTCTCCTCTACAACCCTACAAGTCCTTCCCTCCTCCTACACAAACCTGCTACTCCTTCCTTCACTTCTACAACCTGCAGTCCTTCCCTCACTCCTACACAATCCTGCAAGTCCTTCTTTCTCCTACACAACACTGCAAGCTCTTCCTCACTCCCTACACAATACTAAGCCTTCCTCCTCCACACAATATTGAAGTCTTTCCCTCACTCATACACAATCCCGCAAGTCCTTCTTTCACTCCTACACACAACCTGCAAGTCCTTCTTTCCTCCTACACAACACTGCAAGTCCTTCTTTCCTCCCTCTGCAAAGTTCTTCCTTACTCCTACACAATACAAAGCCCTTCCCTCACTCGTATATATTAAGTCCTTCTTTCACTCCTACACAACACTGCAAGTCCTTCTTTCACTCCTACACAACACTGCAAGTCCTTCTTTCACTTCTACACAACCCTGCAAGTCCTTCCTACACATCACTTTATGTCCTTCCTTTACTCTTACACAACACCGCATAACCTTTCCTCAGTCCTCCACATCACCGCATGTCCTTCCCTCACTCTTACATAATATTGCTTGTTCTTTCCTCACTCCTACAGTATCTCTACAGTAGTCAGTAGATAAGATTTCAACACACTGTTATAATCTGTTTTAGTATTCTGTGGACGTATTTAACCAACACTTACATATATACAATAAACTTCCTGTCATGTTTGGTAGACTGAGTTATTTAGAGAATGTTCATCCTTTACTGTACTCTTGATCGTTTCTCTTGTCCATCTTGATGTTGCCTCGTCATCTGTACTCCAAGTTATGGTCCTCTCCTCCGTGGAGTAGTATTTTCTGTTAATACCTGTGAAATTAATATTTTATTAACCAAAAATAGTTTTGTTTTTTTATATATTGCAGGGCGACAAGAATTAAACCTAACCTAATCACTCTTTCTTCATACTGTTATGCCAGCACTCCTCTTTATCAAGAATTTACCACTCGTTAAGTCACACGAGTGGTCACAACAACAAGCAGGGTAAACACTATAATGACTCTTATATTATGTCCACCAGATTCTCAATAATAACCCTCAGATTAACTCAAAATATAGGTATCATGTTGAAGGTGAATCATGAAATGCATAACTTAGCATTATAAAGTTGATAGACCACAAACAAAGGTCAAGTAAAGGAACAATTTAAGTACAGTACAGATGACCACAGCCTAAATTAACCCAAACCCGAACCTCAGCCTCACCATACACTAGAAAAGTACATAAGAATACACCACTTATCGCCATATAAATATATCCGAGTCCAGACCAACTGTACCACTCCTGGACCACACACTATCACCAGCCAGGCTCGTCTACCTCCCTGCTCTTGCCGTGACCCACACAATGTGGATACCATGCCGCCAATTACCATACTACTTTACCTAACAAATGCACAACGTTAATCTGATTTACTTATTACATACTTATCATAAATTAATATATATAACACACTAGAGTCTAGACAATGTTTACACACAGGAACATATATAAAATATAGTCCTATCTACTGAAGAAGCAGAGTTATTACCTCTCAATCAAATATATTCAGTGCCTTATAAAACGCCCTCCCCAAAAATAAAACACTTGTGTTTTATTTTCAGTTTGGTGAATGAGATAGAGCATTTGCTACGAAATTCTCTCACTCCTACACAACATACCAAGTCCATCCCTCACTTCTACACAATACTACAAGTTCATCCCTCAATCCCACACAACATACCAAGTCCATCCCTCACTCCTACACAACATACTAAGTCCATCCCTCACTCCTACGCAAGACTACAAGTCCTTCTCTCACTCCTACACAATCCTGCAAGTCCTTTCCTCACTCCTATTCACTGCCAGTCCTTCCCTACCTCCTACACAATACTAGAAGTCCTTCCTTCACTTCTACACAATACTGCAAGTCCTTCCCTCACTCCTACACAATACTACAAGTCCTTCTTTCACTCCTTCACAACCCTGCAAGTCCTTCCCTCACTCCTACGTAAACCTGCTAGTCCTTCCTTCACTTCTACACAACCCTGCAGGTCCTTCCCACTCCTATACAAACTTGCTAGTCTTTCCTTCACTCCTACACGAGCCTGCATGTCCTTCCTTAACTCCTACACAACCCAACAAGTCCTTCCTTCACTCCTACACAACCCTCCAAGTCCTTCCTTCACTCCCACACAACCCTGCACGTCCTTCCCCACTCCTACACAAACCTGCTAGTCTTTCCTTCACTCCTACACAACCCTGCAAGTCCTTCCCTCACTCCTACACAAACGTGCATGTCCTTCCTTAACTCCTACGCAACCCTGCAAGTCCTTCTTTCACTCCTACACAACCCTGCCATCCTTCCCTCAGTCCTACGCATTACTACAAGTACTTCCCTAACTCTTACACAACCCTGCAAGTCCTTCCCTCACTCCTATACATCACTTCATGTCTTTTCCTCACTCCCACACAACACCGCATGTCCTTCCCTCACTCCTACACAATACTAGAAGCACTTCCCTCACTCCTAGACAATACTACAAAACCTCCTTTCACTCCTACACAATATTAGAAGCCCTTCCTTCACTCCTACACAACCCTGCAAGTCCTTCTTTCAATCCTACATAACACTGCAAGTCCTTCTCTCATTTCTACACAACACTGCAAGTAATTCCCTCACTCCTACACAATACTGGAAATCCTTCCCTCGTCTACACAACCCTGCACGTCCTTCCCTCACTCCTACACATCACTTCATGTCTTTTCCTCACTCCTACACAACACCGCATGTCCTTCCCTCAATCCTACACAATACTAGAAGTCCTTCCCTCATTTCTGCACAACACTGTAAGTCCTTCCCTCATTTCTACACAACACTGTAAGTCCTTCCCTCACTCCTACACAATACATGAAGTCCTTCCCTCACTCCTACACAATACTACAAGTCCTTCCCTCGCTCCTACACAACAAGTCATTCCCTTATTCACACACAACAAGTGCTTCCCTTATTCACGCACAACAAGTCCTTCCCTCACTCCTACACAACAAGTCCTTCCCTCACTCCTACACAACAAGTCCATCCCTCACTCCTACACAACAAGTCCTTCCCTCACTCCTACACAACAAGTCCTTCCCTTATTCATACACAACAAGTCCTTCCCTCACTCCTACACAACAAGTCCTCACTCCCTACAACAAGTCCTTCCCTCACTCCCTACAACGTCCTTCACTCACTCCCTTACACGTCCTTCCCTTATTCATACAACAAGTCCTTCCTCACTCCCTACACAACAAGTCCTTCCCTCACTCCCCAACGTCCTTCCCTCACTCCCTACACAACAAGTCCTTGCCTCACTCTACACAACAAGTCCTTCCCTCACTCCTACCTTAAGTCCTTCCCTTACTCCCTACAACAAGTCCTTCCCTCACTCCCTACAACAAGTCCTTCCCTCACTCATACACACTTAAGTCCCCCTTATTCATACACCTTAAGTCCTTCCCTCACTCCTACACAAGTTCCTTCCTCACTCCCGACACAACAAGTCCTTCCCTCACTCTACACAACAAGTCCTTGCCTCACTCTACCACTAAGTCCTTCCTTCACTCCCTACAACAAGTCCTTCCCTCACTCACCCAATAAGTCCTCCCTCACTCCCCAACCAAGTCCTTCCCATATTCACCCACAAGTCCTTGCCTCACTCCTACAGACAAGTCCTTCCCTCACTCCTTACCTAAGTCCTTCCTCACTCCTACACAAGTCCTTCCCATATTCATACACAACAAGTCCTTGCCTCACTCCCTGAAACAGTCCTTGCCTCACTCACTACACAAAAAGTCCTTCCCTCACTCCACACAACAAGTCCTTCCCTCACTCCTGAAACAAGTCCTTGCCTCACTCACTTACACAACAAGTCCTTCCCTCACTCATCACCAGAGTCCTTCCCTCCTTCCTTACACAACAAGTCCTTCAATCACTCCTACACAACAAGTCCTTCCCTCACTCACTTTGTAGTCCTTCCCTCACTCCCTACACAACAAGTCCTTCATATTCATACACAACAAGTCCTTGCCTCACTCCTACAAACAAGTCCTTCCCTCACTCCCTACAACAAGTCCTTCCTCACTCTACAACAAAGTCCTTCCCATATTCATACCTAACAAGTCCTTGCCTCACTCCCAAACGTCCTTGCCTACTCACCCACAACAAGTCCTTCCCTACTCTACAAAACAAGTCTTCCCTCACTCACAGACAAGTCCCCTCACTCCCCTTGCTCAAGTCCTTCCTCACTCCTACACAACAAGTCCTTGCCTCACTCCTACAGGCTCCAAGTCCTTCCCTCACTCCTACACAACAAGTCCTTCCCTCACTCATACTATCAGTCCTTCCCTTATTCTACACAACAAGTCCTTCCCTCACTCCTAGCTAACAAGTCCTTCCCTCACTCCCACACAACAAGTCCTTGCCTCACTCACAGAACAAGTCCTTCTCACTCCTGCACACACTTGCCTCACTCCTTAGTCTTCCCTCACTCCTACCAGTCCTTCCCATCCCTCACTCCTCTAACCAACGTCCTTCTCTACACAACAAGTCCTTCCTCACTCCTACACAAGTCCCCCTCACTCTACACAACAAGTCCTTCCCTCACTCCTACACAACAAGTCCTTCCCTCACTCATACACAACAAGGTCTTGCCTCCTCCTACACAACAAGTCCTTCCCTCACTCATACACAACAAGTCTTTCCTCACTCCTACACAACAAGTCCTTCCTTATTCATACAGCAAGTCCTTCCTCACTCCTACACAACAAGTCCTTCCTCACTCTACAACAAGTCCCTTCCTCCTCCACCACAATTCTTCCTTACTCTACCAACAAGTCCTTCCTACTCCTACACGTTCCACTCCCCCACCAAGTCCTTCCTACTCTACACAACAAGTCCTTCCTCACTCCTACACAACAAGTCCTTCCTCACTCCTACAACAAGTCCTTCTCACTCCTACACAGTCCTTCCTCACTCTACACAACAAGTCCTTCCCTCACTCTACAACAAGTCCTTCCCTCACTCCTACACAACAAGTCCTTCCCTCCTTCCTCTCCACAAGTCCTTCCTCATTCCTACACAACAAGTCCTTCCTCACCTCCCAACAAGTCCTTCCCTCACTCCTCCTGAACGTCCTTCCCTTCAACCAAGTCCTTCCTCACTCCTACACAACAATTTCTCCCTCCCTACAAACACAGTCCTTCCCTTATTCATACACCAAGTCCTTCCCTCACTCCCTACCACAAGTCCTTCCCTCATCTCCTACACAAAGTCCTTCCCTCACTCCTACAGCACAGTCCTTCCCTTATTCCTACACAACAAGTCCTTTCCCTCACTCACAACAGTGTCTTCCCTCCCTCCCCACAACAAGTCCTTCCCTCACTCCTACCACGTCCTTCTCCTCCTGTCGTCCTTCCCTCACTCCTGCAACAAGTCCTTCCTCACTCCTACACAACAAGTCCTTCCCTTATTCTACACCTACAGTCCTTCCCTCTCCTGCACAACAGTCCTTCCCTCACTCCTGCACAACAAGTCCTTCCTCACTCACACAACAAGTCCTTCCCTCATTCCTACACGTCCTTCCCTCACTCCTGCACAACAAGTCCTTCCCTCACTCCTACACAACAGGTCCTTCCTCTCCTACATAAGTCCTTCCTCATTCTCCACAACAAGTCCTTCCCTCACTCACACAACATCCTTCCCTCACTCTACATAGTCCTTCCTCACTCCTACAACATCCTTCCCTCATTCCACCAAGTCCTTCCCTCATTCCTACACAACAAGTCCTTCCTCACTCGCCATAAAGTCCTTCCCTCACTCCCTACAACAAGTCCTTCCCTCACTCCCTACACTCGTCCTTCCCTCACCACAACAAGTCCTTCCCTCCTTCTTACCTAGTCCTTCCTCCATTCCACACAACAAGTCCTTCCCTCACTCTACACAACAAGTCCTTCCTCACTCCCACACAACAAGTCCTTCCCTCCCTACACCGTCCCTCACTCCTCCCCACAGACAAGTCCTTCCCCTCACTCCTACACAAGTCCTTCCCTCTACACAACAAGTCCTTCCCTCCTCTACAACAAGTCCTTCCTCTCCCTACAACAAGTCCTTCCTTATTCCTTACCTGCTCGTCCTTCCTCACCTACACTACGTCCTTCCTCGCTCCCACAACAAGTCCCCCTCACTCCCCACAACAGTTCTTCCCTCATTCAAACACAACAAGTCCTTCCCTCACTTCTACACAACTATCAAGTCCTTCCCTCACTCTTACACAATATTCAAGTCCTTCCCTCACTCTACTATACACAAGTCTTCCCTCACTCCTACACAACATATCAAGTCCTTCCTCACTCCCTACACAACATATCAAGTCCATCCCTCACTCCTACACAACAAGTCCTTCCCTCACTCCTACACAACATAAGTCCTTCCTCACTCTACACTACAGTCCTTCCTCACTCCTACAACCTGCAAGTCCTTCCTCACTCCTACACAACTACAGTCCTTCCTTCACTCCTATACAATGCAAGTCCTTCCCTCACTCCCTACAATACTACAAGTCCTTCCCTCACTTTTTACAACATACCAAGTCATCCCTCTACTCCTACACAACACACAATTCCTTCCCTCACTCCCTACAACATACAGTCCTTCCTTCACTCTACCTTACCAAGTCCTTCCCTCACTCCCTATACAACATACAAGTCCTTCCCTCACTCCCTACACACAACATGCAAGTCCTTCCCTCACTCCTATACAACAAGTCCTTCCCTCACTCTACACAACATACCAGTCCTTCCCTCACTCTACACAACATTCAAGTCCTTCCCTCACTCCTACACAACATACTAAGTCCTTCCTCACTTCTCTGCAACATACCAGTCCTTCCCTCACTCCTACAACACTGCAAGTCCTTCCTCACTCCTACACAGCATACCAGTCCCCTCACTCCTACACAACTGTACCAAGTCCCTTCCTCACTCCTACAACACTGCAAGTCCTTCCCTCACTCCTACACAACATACCAAGTCCTTCCCTCTTCTATGCAACATACAAGTCCTTCCCTCACTCTTACACAACATACCAGAGTCCTTCCCTCACTCTACACAACATACCAAGTCCTTCCCTCACTCCTACACAACATGCAAGTCCTTCCCTCACTCCTACACAACATACCAAGTCCTTCCTCACTCCTACACAACATACCAAGTCCTTCCCTCACTACTACACAACATACCAAGTCCTTCCCTCACTCTACAACGTACCAAGTCCTTCCCTCGCTCCTACACAACATACCAAGTCCATCCCTCACTTTTACCACAACATACCAAGTCCTTCCCTCACTACTACAAACCTAAGTCCTTCCTCACTCCTACACACAACGTACCAGTCCTTCCTCGCCCTACACAACATGCAAGTCCTTCCTCATTCCTACACAACATACCAAGTCCTTCCCTCATTCCTACAACATACCAAGTCCATCCCTCATTCCTACACAATATAGCAAGTCCTTCTCCCCACTCCTACACAGCACTGCAATTCCTTCTCTTACTCTACACAACATACAAATCCTTCCTCATTCCTACACAACATACCAAGTCCATCCCTCATTCCTACACAATATAGCAAGTCCTTCTCTCACTCCTCACACACACTGCAATTCCTTCTTACTCCTACACACACAAATCTTTCCCCACTGCACACAACAGTGCTGGTCCTTCCCTCACTCCTACACAACCTCCATGTCCCTCACTCCCCTACACAATATTCCTTGTCTTTCCTCACTCGTTACAGTATCTACAGTAGTCAGTAGATAAAATTTTAACACACTGTTATAAATCTTTTTTTTAGTATTTTTGGACGTTTTTAACCAACTCTTACATATATAATTCAACTTCCTGTCATATCTGGTGACTGAGTTATTTAGAGAATATTCATCCTTTACTGCTCTTGATCGTTTCTCTTGTCTCTCTTGATGTCGCCTCGTCATCTGGACACCAAGTTATGGTTCTCGTCCTCCTGGAGTAGTAGTTTCTGTTTCTATCTGTAAAATGATTATATTATTAAGCTTATAAAAGTATTTTTTCTATATTGCTGACTGGCAAGAAATAAAAGTACTCTCTTCATACAATCTCATTCAACATTCACACAGCCTTATGGGACCTTTTTGCAGACACAGGTCTTATAAGAGCTACCTAACCTGGATCATGCAAGACTACCAACCTGGTCAATGTGTCTGCCTACTCTTGTACTTAACCAGACAAGCCTCACCCATCCCGTGGCAGCCTCACCCAGCCTGTATCAGCCCTTTAGTCTTTATAGAAGTGTCAGGGCAGTACAATGAGTTTATAACCATATCGCCCCTGTAACTTTCCACTGCTATGAGGTGACATGATCATATCACGTGATGGGTAGGTTTCTTGAGGCGCGGCTCAGGGAGCTGGAGTCAGCGTTTAAAGACCAGTTGCCTGCAGCATTGTTTCACAACACCTCACACCAACCGGATGTATTTAGCAGAGCTATTTAACGATAGCCCCGTCCTCCTCTTAACACTCATAGCTACAGTGATTAGTTGCGGTGATATACACTTGGAACTGTCTGAGATAGTTCCTCAATAAATAGATAACAAACAATTGGGTTTGGCTACTAAAACCCTATATAATATACATATTTCAGCCTCATTAACCCAGACGGAATCAACGGTTAAAGGGCCAGAACAATCCCGTGGCAACCTCACCAGCCCATGGCAGCCTCCCACACAGTCCCTGGTGGTCTCACACACACTCCTGGTGGCTTCACAGTCCCTGGTGGCCTCCACAGTCCCTGGTGGCCTCACACAGTCCCTGGTGGCCTCCACACTGCTCCTAGTGGCCTCCAAATTCCATACTAGTTCCACACAACAAGCAGACGCACAGAGCCCCTGGCAGACTCTCACAGCCCATGGAGGACTCACACAGGCCCTGTTGACCCTGGCATCATCCAGCCCCTGGTAGTACCTGCAGAGCCTGCCAGCACCACAGGCCCCCTAAGAGCATCATGCACAACATATGAGCACCAATCAGCCTCACCGTGACGCAAATAGCTCTAAGAGGCCTACACACCCCAAGTAGCCACAACCATTCCCTAGTGAGTCCTCACTCAGTCCCTACATCACAGTGAGTCCTTCCCTCACTCCCTACACATCACAGTGAGTCCTTCCTCACTCCCTACACCACCTGCAAGTCCTTCCCTCACTCCTACACAATACTTCAAGTCCTTCCATCACTCCTCAGTACTACAAGTCCTTCCATCCTCCTCCACAATACTAGTCCTTCCCTCACTCCTACTGTACACAATACAACATGTCCTTCCTCACTCCTACACAATACCAGAAGTCCTTCCCTCACTCTACAACACCGCATGTCCTTCCCTCACTCCTACACAACACTAGAAGTCCTTCCCTCCTCCTACACAATACCAGGAGTCCTTCCCTCACTCCTCACACAACACCGCATGTCCTTCCCTCATTTCTACACAACACCGCATGTCCTTCCCACACCTCCACGTATTTAACCCAACACTATATACAATAAACTTCCTGTCATGTCTGGTAGACTGAGTTATTTAGAGAATGTTCATCCTTTACATTGATCGTTTCTCTTGTCCATCTTGATGTTGCCTCGTCATCTGTACACCAAGTTATGGTCCTCATCCTCCTGGAGTAGTATTTTCTGTTAATCCTGTGAAATTAAAATTTTATTAACCAAAAATTGTTTTTTATATTGCAGGGCGACAAGGTTAAAATCACTCTTTCTTCATACTGTTATGCCAGCACTCCTCTTTATCCAAGAATTTACCACTAGTCAAGTCACAAGTCACACAGTGGTCACAACAACAAGCAGAGTAAACACTATAATGACTCTTATATTATCTCCACCAGGTTCTTAATAATAATCAGATTAACTCAACATCATATTGAGGAGGAACCATACACTGCATAACTTAACACTATAAAGTTAGAGAACATAAAATCAAGGTCAAAATGAATTTATTTAGTACCAGATGACCACGGCTAAATTAACCTAAACCCAAACCTCAGCCTCACCATACATGGACAGTACAAAATATACACTACTTACCTCCATATAAATATATCCTGATCCAGACCAACTGTACCACTCTTGGACCACACACTATCACCAGCCAGGCTCTATCCTCCCTGCACTTGCCGTGACCCAAACAATGTGGATACCATGCCGCCAATTACCATACTATATTACCTAACAAATGCACAACGTTAAGCTGATTTACTTATTACATACTTATTATAAATTAATATACGGTATATAACATACTAGACAATGTTTACATACAGGAACAAATATAAAATATAGTACTACCTACTGAAGAAGCAGTGTGGTTACCTCTCAATCAAATATATTCAGTGCCATATAAACTCCTCCCAAAGATGAATCACTCGTTCTTAATTTTTCAGTCTGGTGAATGAGACAGAGTTTTTGCTACAAAATTCTCTCACTCCTACACAACAACCCAAGTCCATCCCTCACTCCTACAAAACATACCAAGTCCATCCTCACTCCAACACAATACTACAAATCCTTCCACTACTCCTCACAATGCAACAAATCCTTCCCTCACTCCTACACAATACTACAAGTCCTTCCCTCACTCTACACAATACTACAAGTCCATCCCTCACTCTGTACACAACATTCCAAGTCCTTCCCTCACTCCCACCACACCACAGTCCTTCCCTCACTCCTAGATAACATACCAAGTCCTCCCTCACTCCTACACAATACTGCAGTCCTTCCTCCTCATGCCAACATACCAGTCCTTCCCCTTCTCCACACAATACTCAAGTCTTCCCTCATTCCTACATAATACACAAGTCCTTCCACTACTTTAATACTACAAGTCCTTCCTGATGAGTTAACATCTATTAAGTCTCTGATTTTTGTTTTCTTCGACTTCTGAACTGTAATACAAAGGTCACTGTAAACTTCCTAATTCTCTGGTAGGTGTTGCCAAGATATTGTAAACTTTTCAGTGCCATAAGCAGAGCCACAGCTTCTTCTCTAGTAGAGTAATTCCATTGCACCAGCCCCAACATCACTGGTAAAACATAAATTTTACTTACGAACCATTCAAAAACCTGTCTCTGTCTCGTCCAGTTCAACACGTCTTCAGTAAGTCTGGCAGTCAGACGAAGCCCTCCATCATCCACAACAGGTACCTTGCCAGTGAGCCACCATACTGTGTTGAATGGTATAAACACCAGTGTCACCATTAGACCGGGTCAAAAACAGCATACATATTTTAAATTGCAAATTTGAATTTGTAAAAGTCCAGAAAAGTTGGTTCTACGGTATATTAAGTTCATCAAACTCAACAATTAGTCTTGTATTATTACAGTAAAAAATGGCACCAATTTGCCGTCATTAACTAATACTATATAGATCGTTCCATATTGTTAATACTAAAATTTACTCTTTAATTTGGGTTGCTTGATCAACAAACACCTTTCCCAATACCAATACCTTGTACTTTCCATCAGTAATATAATACAGTTATCTCTTATTTTCCTCTTCAGTCTTAAGAGATTACTATGACTGCTGATTAAAACCTGAACAACAATCTGAAAAATTATATAAATATAGAAATGGATGGTACACTATAATAAAGTATTAGCCCGTCAGACAGACCGTAATACTGTAATTAATGTGGGCTACAAACACTATGTTTATATAATTACATCACCCACGGTAACTAGCCCATCAGCCTCGGTAATCATCAACTGGACACGTGACAGTGTATTCACATAGCGCCCAGCATCTTGACTGGGATCAGCAATGTCCGCTCCTGGCAGTCTGTATCCCGTTTCTTAGCCATGCAACACATGTGTCACAGCTCGTTACACATATGTTTCATCCCTTAATGTAACTACGCTCTAGCATTATTATGGTGATGTCAGTTGTTGTGCTATAGTTTATTTTATTAATAAATCGAGAAAAAGTCCATTTGGGTAAAACATTTACACCATAAACAGTTATTAATGTTACTTCCAGTGCATCTTTAATACTGACTCTACAGACTCTTCATCAGTGATTATAACAGGTAAACAAGAAGGTAACAATAATCACAAAATAAGGGTCATCATCTATTACTCTCTCAAGCTTGTAAACCAAAGATAATATAATGAGAAAAAATAACTCGTCCTTCCTCTCATGAATTCCGTGC
Source organism: Homarus americanus (assembly GCF_018991925.1). Taxonomy (NCBI): domain Eukaryota; kingdom Metazoa; phylum Arthropoda; class Malacostraca; order Decapoda; family Nephropidae; genus Homarus; species Homarus americanus. Next base: position 45,414 of record NW_024725347.1, on the reverse strand, counting down.
TTTCTTCAACCCTTATTGCTTTGATGAGAAATTGCATTGCATACCACCCTCACACCTACATACCACCCTCCACCTCTACCACATACCACCCTCCCCACACCCTACATACCACTCCCACTACCTACCACATACCACCCTCCCACACCCCTCCCCTACCACCACCACCCTCCCACCCCTACCATACCACCCCTCCCCTCCCTTCCCTACCACCCTCCCACCCCTCTACCACATACCACCTCCCACACCCCTCCGTACCCATACCGCCCTCCCACCCTTCCTACCACATACCACCCTCCCACCCCCCTCACACATACCACCCTCCCACACCCCTCCCATACATGCCTCCACCCTTCCCTACCACACCCCTTCCCACCTCCTCCCTACCATATATAGCCCTCCCACCCCTACATACCGCCCTCCCACCCTTCCCTACCACATACCACCCCTCCACACCCCACCTACACCACAGCCCTCCCACACACCCCCTACCACATACCCCTTCCACACCCTTCCCTACCACATACCGCCTCCCCACACCCCTACACATACCCTCCCACACCCCTTCCCTCACCATACCACCCTCCCACACCCTTCCCTACACATACCACCCTCCCACACCCTTCCCTACCACATACCACACCCTCCCACACCCCTACCTACCACACAGCCCTCCACCCCCCTACATACCACCTCCCACCCCCCCCTACCACCACCCCTCCCCACCCCTCCCTACATACAGCCCTCCCACACCCCTCCCCTACACAGCCCTCCCACCCCTCCCTACCCACATACCACCCCTCCCACACCCCTCCCTACCACATACAGCCCTCCCACACCCCTCCCTACCATATACCACCCTCCTACACCCCTCCCTACCACATACAGCCCTCCCACACTCCTCCCTACCACATACAGCCCTCCCCCAAGACAACCATTCCCCGTCTCCACCCCACATAACTTACCATGCAGAAAGGACCCAGCCAGGAGCAGGTGTTAGGTGGCGGAGTGGATGATTACTTTTGGCCACGACTTTACGGCTCCACCATCTTGTTACCAGTCCACACATCACCCCGACTCGTCCGTACAAACTGTTTGGAAAAGTATTATTTATAACACCTGTGGATTTGTTATTAATTTATATACCTGTTGAACTAGTAGTGTGGGATATTTGACCAGCTTCCCTTGACAACAGTATAACAACAATAATAACTGGGAACAACCATTGCTCCGAGGTTCAAGTATACAGTATTCCATTTCTCGGTTCAGAGTGTTATGTCAGGAAATCCTACAGCACCGACACTCAAACACTTGGTCTCTGATACACAAGGATAAGAGGCTGACCAAATGGACTGAATGGCAAACACACACTCCAAAGCTCACTAAGAATAACTGAGTAGGTTCTGGAATAATTTATCCATCTACATTAAGATATATATATATATATATATATATATATATATATATATATATATATATATATATATATATATATATATATATATATATATATATAGATACAAATATATATATATATATATATATATATATATATATATATAATGCAATATTTAAGATACTAAACGCCTGGGCAATATTTCTATAATGTAGATTAGTTGTTATAAGACACAATTGATATGTAAACCCATATATGTCATAGTGTAATGTAAGCCTCTCCCCCATCCATTAAAGTGTTGAAACATGAATCATTAGGCAAATAATAAGTACTACTGACGGTCACCTCCTACAGCTGGATACTTAGATTACCACAAACAAGAATTTTTGGTGGCTACTAAAAAATTCCTATTATGTTATACTAGAAGTCTAAACTACTAGCATAATGATACACAGAAAAGTACTTAGGTTGTTTGTAGATGTAGACCATGTTGATAAACCCATCCTGAACCCCATCACCACGGTAAAAGGTTCTGTTAGGATAGCCTCATCTTAGTCACATCACACGTGCCTGACACCCCCACCCCCTCATCACACGTGCCTGACACCCCCACCCCCTCATCACACGTGCCTGACACCCCCACCCCCCTCACGGCTCAATTGTCATATAAATAACACAAGAAACAAGTAGAAATTTTTGACAACAGGTTATTATAATCATTAAACCTTTAGATGTTAAGTATAATGGCGGGTCACTCTCAAATGTCAAAATACAGAAATTTGAGGAATGATGGAGTGTGTACGTGCTGGAGGCTAGGCTTGGCCGTCTCTGCTTCAGATCTCAGCGACTGGGAATGTGTTTGTGGTGATGAAGTGATTGTGGTGATGGGGGTAAAGTGATTGTGGTGAAGTAATTGTGGTGATGGGGGGTAAATGGATTGTGGTGAAGTAATTGCATTGTGGTGAAGTGAAATTGAAGTAATTGTGGTGACGGGGTGAAGTGTGGTGAAGTAAGTGGTGTGGTGTGAGTAATTGTGGTGATGGGGAATTGAAGTGGAGTGTGGTGAAGTAATTGTGGTGATGGGGTGAAAGTGAGTGGTGATGGGGGGTGAAGTGAATGTGGTAAATTGTGGTGTTGCAGGATGGAATGAAGTGGAGTGTGGTGGAATAAGTGAAAGTGAAGTATGTAGAAGGAAGTAGTGTGGTGATGAGGGGTGAAGTGAGTGTGGTGAAGTAATTGTGGTGATGGTGGGGGGTGAAGTGAGTGTGGTGAAGTAATTGTGGTGATGGGGGGGTGAAGTGAGTGTGGTGAAGTAATTGTGGTGATGAAGGGTGAAGTGAGTGTGGTGAAGTAATTGTGGTGATGAAGGGTGAAGTGAGTGTGGTGAAGTAATTGTGGTGATGGGGGGTGAAGTGGGTGTGGTGTAATAAAAGGTACTCCCCACACACGCTTACGCCCACGAGACCCAACCAGCCGACCATTACAGTGAGAACTTGAGAATTGACCCGTGGGAGCCTTGTGTGTTTACAGTGCCTATCAGGAGACTGTTACCCCAGTTCATCACCATTCATTTTCCTCTCAAGGGTAACCAGATGCCTGCTGTCACGGCCGCTACTGAATAACCTTCCTCTTTCACCAGTGCTCTAACTCCTAGGCCCATTAATCAGACTCACGTTTTGAAATAACGACTGTGGTTAACAGACCAGAGTATGTAGACACTCCCTGCTACATCTCCCTGATAGTTGAAGGTGACATTTAATATAGAATGAGAAAACATCCAAGGAAAACTATTCTTTATACTGTGCCAATTGGGTTAGGACTGAGAAATACTAATTTATAACAATTTACAACTACTATATTCACAATAAAACAGAGAGTACAGATATTGACACTGCATGGCCTTGTGGCCCAACGGATTTAGTAAATAATCAATTTTAATCTCACAATAAGGCTTTTCCTCCATTTACAGATGTATCACTTAGTATTTACCCCAAATGCTGGGGAATAAATTAATAACAAAATGCAGGAAATACTGAACAATGGACGAAACAAGATTACAATCACTGACCTGGTCTAACATCTACACCCTGAATTCAACCGTGGAGGAGAGAGCATCTACCTTGTAAACAACAATATATCTTCTCCAATTAAAATATTAACTTAAACCATCTTTGTAAAAGCATTGCATAAGTACATAATATTATATGATTACAAAATATTAGAAGTTATATTGAACCAATACAATTCACAAAATAAACTAATTTCAAAGGACATGCATCTTTTTACATCTTTCATAGAAAACCAAACTTCTTTTACAATGGTGACTGATATAAAAGAACATACAGCAAACATCTTAGTATATTAACGGTATGTAAATACATAGCCATACGTAACACTGCCTATACCAAGTGCCATGAAGAGCTCTGCCCATACAACTGGCGACTACGCCCATATGGTGAACTAGCCAATCGGTGGAAAAAGTGCCTAAAGATTCTTTGAAAAACAAACTTTGATTGCACACTCAGAATATGCTCCCTACAGCTAATGAACAATGTTAGGCGTACTGTCCAGTTTAAAATTGGGTGTGGTGTGGTGTGGTGTGGGTGGCACCTGCGTGAGCTGGCGACGACCATACTAGGCGTGGTAAGGCTGGCTGACTGAATGTTTCTCTGTAGTCAAATGGGTGGATGGTGAATTCCCTCCCCCACAGTATCTCTATATCACGCCCTTGTTGAATAAATTGAACTTTGAAAATATCTCTCTCCATTCCCTCCTTAACTAGTACAATAAGAGAAAGGTTCCCCATTAACAGATGGATAGGTATGAGGAAGAACCAAGTGAGCCACATTTAATTAACTACAGTGCCGCTCATGGGGAAATAAAGTAGAACACCATCTATGTTATAGTAATGATGGTGAAGTGATTGTGTTGATGAGGGTGAAGTGATTGTGGTGATGGGGGTGAAGTGATTGTGGTGGTTGTGGTGAATGTAGAAGCAAATGGCACAGGAAAAAAATGGTAATAGGAAAATATGGCACCGGAAAAAAAAGGCATAATCATCAGACTAGGAAAAAATGGCACATTAACTTTTATTGACATGTTTTCGCACATTTTTTTTTATAACTTTTGTTGCTGAAACTTACTTGGAGTTACTGTATATCAACGTCATAACATAAAACATGACCTCACATGAGGTGACCTAACACAATGTACCCTGAACTAGCTGGTTAATTCAAAGTTAACCATGCTGGTACATTTATATTATATTGGGCTTTAGTAACGAAACCCAATTGTAGTTTCTGCTTTTATTACATAAAGTATTGTTTATATAATTCCTGAGTGTAGATCAACCGTAACTTCCACTATTTATGACCGTGAAGGGAGAGGACGGTGGCGATGTAAATAGACCGTTTAATCACGTCCGTTCGATGTAAGATTGTGAGTGTGACTCTGAGTAGCGACCCATCGAGGGAGAACAGAATAGGCACTTCGTCCTCCCTCGAGGAAAGACGGAGCCATCCACGACAGCTCTCAAATAACGTCTTTCTCTAGTCAAGGATATCAAGCTACTGCCTGCTTTGGGTGGCCAGAAAGTCGGCTACTTAATGCCTGAACTCAGCATTATATGACGCGGCTTCCAGTGCACACACCTTATCACGTGCACTGAACATGTCACCTCATAGCCAATGAAAAGTTACAGGGGATGAATCAGTATATAAATCAAATGTAATTAACCCTTTTATATAATCTTTCTGTTGATGAAACAGGGGCCATTACATCGCTTGGTCACCTACCCTCCGAACTCCGTGAGGACTACACTAAACTCGCAGATAAACATCCTATACATAAGCCTAACCATGTTAAAACATATGTATAAACTCTAAGCTGGGAACTCTGAAACCATAGGTTCATCAACTACTGGGGTCCTAGACTTAAGTGTCAAATTTGGATGATTCTGATTTAAAACACAAACATTACTGCCAATATCAACACAATAGTGGAAATCGTTAACTTGGGTAAGCAACATGGCAGAAATAATCTTCGCCTACTTCGTGTTTAAGAACGCACCTTCTTAGCAATGTACAACTTTTGCTACTGTCGCGCTAGATGAATGAGTGTGTGTGGTGCACAAGACTCTTTCCACGAAACATTCATGTTTGCAGAGAGCAATGGTACTGAGTTGTAAAGGGTTCTACAAGGCATGGCTGAAAATTTACAGTCCGTGATACTTTTGTACTAGAACTATCATATTTTTATTTTAAAAAGATGTGTCTTTGACATCATTAAAATATGTAGTTTGAAAATTATGAACATTCTTATCCTCCCTGGGATCAAAAGAAAATGTCCACATTTTCTATGTCTAATAAATACTGGGAATTATATCACGTCAGTATATATCAAAATACGGAGACACTTACAACAATGACATAACCTATCCGATGTCCTAACAATGTGGAGGCATGTCTCGAACATGTAAATGTGTATATATTTAATGTATGCCTAGATACTACCTATTCCTTGTAGGCTTGATTGAAGAATCCTTTCTAGAATTTCTTGAAAATGTGAAATTGTTGCCGCAATCCCGTAGACTTGCGTGTGTCATTCACAGGAGACACAGCTTTTTCCAAGGTCCGGTGACTGGGTCAATGGCTACGAAAATTCTGAGTACAGCAAACTGCCGCTCCTGGTTACACTGGTTCATCCACCACGCCATACCTCAGAATGCTGAGACCATCTCTCATGATCGGAGATGTGTCATCACTAGGGGGGTGCTGGTAACTGGGGGTTATTCACGCCATATGAAAGAATTTTGTTGACAGGATGTTGATTGATGAGTAGTCACAACAACTGCAGTCACGTCCTGTCACACCGTGGGCAGTGAACGAATCATTTGCAGAAACTAATGTTCACTTCAGCTCACAGGATCGTTGCCATAATACAGCAACTATCAATAATTCAGTATTGGCTATGGACATAAAAATCACTCAACGTGAAGCAGATGTAACAGTTCTTCTTCCTTGTAGTAGTAAATGTAACACATATAACAATATCTTTGATTGCTATTTCATATTTACATTTACGTTTTATATATATAGCCTATATATATAGGTTCTTCTTCTAAACCAGTATGCCACAGTAATGGGGAGAACATAATACCTCTACCAACTGTGTATATGGAGAGATAACTGTGAGTGTGATATAACCTTCCTGGGTTGTCACCACTTGTAACAATCACTTGAGAAGCTATTTCATATAGAGTCCCACTGTTGGAGGTCTTCACAGAAAACGCGATCCACAGATGGTCCCCAGTGGGGGGTGGAAGGTGGGTACCGCAATCTTCCCTCCCACAGTGAGTTGGCGCACGCTGCATGTCCGGTTGCCTAGCAACGATGAGACGCACTGCAATGACTAACGCCGGGTGAATCCACTTCACGACAGGGGAGTACCTTCACAGTATGGTCAGGTGCTGACTAAGACGAATCAAGTCCTCTGCTCGCTGATACAATGTCGCCTCTACTGTGTGCCAAACCTTCTGCAGTCCTGTATATGAAGGACTGTCTGATGGCACTGGAAGTACTGCAATCAACGATCACGAAACCACAACAGCGGTCTAGACACTTGTGAAACGTCTTTTTGTTAGTAAACCCCGAAAGTTGTTGGTAATGTCTGCAACACTGTAAACGGCGGGCACAGGGGAAGAATGCTGACAAGATGCTTTCCTGACCGCCGTCACTTGTCGCTAACAGGCTTATCACTAACTAGCCGTATGGTAATAAGTCAACAATAACTCAGTATCGGTTATTGGAATAATTCTGCACCTTCTTCGGGCGACAGAATGAGAAACACTCAACTACAATCGTCTCACTACGGGACATAGCACTACACTCGGATACGTCATGTAACACGTCACTGTTTTTTGTTTTTCTTATTTCACAAAACACTGATGCCTTAGTATGTAGACCAGAAGAATATATCCGTCACCACCTTAACTGCCACCAATGAACTAGCTGGTTAATTCAAAGTTTACCAGGCTGGTACATTTATATTATATTGGGCTTTAGTAACGAAACCCAATTGTAGTTTCTGCTTTTATTAAAAAAAGTATTGTTTATATAATTCCTGAGTGTAGATCAACCGTAACTTCCACTATTTATGACCGTGAAGGGAGAGGACGGCGGCGATGTAAATAGACCGTTTAATCACGTCCGTTCGATGTAAGATTGTGAGTGTGACTCTGAGTAGCGACCCATCGAGGGAGAACAGAATAGGCACGTCGTCCTCCCTCGAGGGAAGACGGAGCCATCCACGACGGCCAGAAAGTCGGCTACTTAATGCCTGAACTCAGCATAATATGACGCGGCTTCCCGTGGGCACACCTTATCACGTGCACTGAACATGTCACCTCATAGCCAGTGGAAAGTTACAGGGGATGAATCAGTATACAAATCAAATGTAATTTACCCATTTATATAATTCTTCTGTTTATGAAACAAGGGCCATTACAACCCACAGAGGACGACCTCACTTTACCTGGAGACATGATAACGATAATCTCACAAAATATGAAGGTTGAGGATGACCTGATCACGAGATCTGAGGTTGACGAGTTCCACAACAATTTAAATAATGAGTTACTTAATGCACAAAGGCAGGACATACCATATAGAAAACTCAGATCAAACAACAATGACCCTAAATGGACAAAGGAAGGCTATAGGTAGGAGAATAGATCGTGGTGAAGTTTACCTCCGAGATTGTTATAAAGTAATGGCCAGTAGGGTGAAGACCGAGATAAGAAAAGCAAAGAGGAATAATGAACTGAATATAGCATGGGAGGCGAAGTCAAACCCCAAGGGATTCTTTCAAATGTATCAAACTAAAACACGAGATATGATCAAGATGTATAAATGGAAGTCAGGGCTAAACAAAGGTGATATAGCAAGTTACCGAATATCATCATTAACTCAAATACGCTGGATAGCTTCAAACACAGGCTCGTTAGCTCATAAGTTCGTTTGTGGTTCGTGAGTTCGAAGTGAAATTTGTTGTGCCTTTTTTCCTAGTATAGAAATTGTGCCATTTTTTCCTGTGCCATTTTTTTCCGAGTACCAATTGTGCTGATAGTAGTGTGTAATAATTGTTTATCAGACCATAGCTTACAGCCCAGAGAAGAACAACACATGTAACAGTAAGAAGATGCCCACGTGGTAACCCACACAGGTTGACACACCCTACAGTGACAGTAAGACCTGACCCAGGAGAGGTCACAGACAAGGTACCTGAGTTAATCCGGCGTTATGGCCGTGTTACTCAAGAAACTACAGCTGGACAAGCTGTCCAGACATGACCCAAGAGAAGTCAGTCTCATTGACCCAGTCCTCACCGCCACGTGATTAGCATAACCCGGCGACATGACCGGGTTAAAGACACACCCGGGTGGTAATATGAAGAATAATTAGGAAGCATTACCGACCGGCGACATGACCCCTCACCTGGGTAGACACAGCCGTCCAGATTTAACCGGTTTAGTGTTAATTAGGAGAGGTCATCTGCCGGCTCTCCTCCAATATATAGGCCCTGCAGCTCATTCCACGGACTGTCACCACAGCCACGGAAAACAACACCCCCAAATCATCTTGCCGTACACTACCCCACGCACAATTAACATACGAACAGAAGATAATCCAGACAAGACTGAATAACTTACTAGAACATACAAATACACAAGGCTGGAACCAAGAAACAATAACTCTTTTCAGAAACCTAAAGGAAGAGTTGAAAGAAATATGTAAACAATCACACAACGACAAATGGAACCAGCTAATCACAAACACAGAGGCCGATTATCACAATCCAAAACTCTTCTAGAGTAAAATAAAAAATCTAATGGGCACTAACTCCATAGATAACAACCATCTTACAGATGACAACGGGGTAAAAGCTACAGAATCTGCAGACAAGGAATTGATTTTCAGAAGAAGAAAACAGAAACTACTGTAGAGTAACAGAACAGATGGTAACAACACACCTTACACTAAACACAGAGAAATGGCACCACCAAGAACAATAGACCTCAACATACTAATCAGTGCAGACATATTAACCACACCAATCACCACAAAAGACATAACAAACATAATAACCAGTTTTAAAAATAAAGCACCTGGACTAAGTCAGATAAACAAAACCGTCCTTCAAAACAAATAGGCTACTTATAATGTATACAGCCTTAACAACATCAACCTAGAGAAGTCGACTTGTGAAAGAGACTTAGGGGTACTTGTAAGCCCGGATCTACGGCCTAGAAAACAGTGCGTTAATGTTCGAAATAAGGCAAACAGAGTATTAGGTTTTATATCTAGAAGTGTAAGTAATAAGAGTGCAGAGGTCTTACTGCAACTATATCTTGCGCCAGTCAGGCCTCACCTCTATTATGCGGTTCAGTTCTGGTGCCCTTATTATAGAATGGATATCAATTCACTGGAGTCGGTGCAGTGAAGAATGATGAAAATGATTCCGGGACTTAAAAACCATCCATATCAAGATAGGTTAAAGAAACTAAACTTGCATTCCCAAGAAAGACGAAGAGTGCGGGGAGATGTGATAGAAGTATTTAAGTGGGTGAAAGGAATCAATAAAGGGGATATAGATAAAGTTCTTATTATATCCGAGCAGGATAGGACTCGTACCAATGGAGTTACGTTGGATAAGTTTAGGAGGGAGATAGGAAGGAACTGGTTCACAAATAGGGTGGTGGACGAGTGAAACAAGCTTAGCAACTTTGTAGTAAGTGCTGGAACGCTGGAAAGTTTTAAAAGGAACTCTCGACAGGAGCTGCCATGCACAGGCCAACTGGCCTATTGCAGACTCCTTATTTTCTTAAGTCCCGGAATCATTTTCGTCATTCTTTGCTGCACCAACTCCAGTGAATTGATATCCATTCTGTTACCGCCACAGTAAGATAAACTAGGCGAGAGAGAGGGTGAGAGTCGAGATATAGTGTTGACGACGAATTTGCTGACGAATTTGCCGAGGTGTTTTAATACGAAACAGATGGCCCTCGCCTCCAGGCTGCGATTGCCCTCGAGGGCAGTCTACCGATTTCTACAGAACAGACAACACGTTGGTTCAGACCACTAGACCCTAAAACGTGAGTGATCGTGAAGTATTAGAATCTTCTAAGACATCCTAAATAACTTTAATAAGTATATTTATGTACTGTAATTTGATCATTTTATACAAATTGTCTCCTGATCTATCAACAGTTATAACATGTGAGTTATATTTGAGATGTTAACAGGCTATGTACTGTATATTGATTGTATTATTCATACTATGTGTATTGAGATAACCACATTTGTTATATGTGAATTGTTCTTTGACAGGTTTTGACTGAATTATATGTTACGCGTCAACGTTGAGGGTTTATTTCTCCAGCATCAAACCAATAACGCTCCTATGAGCGTTAACACATTCTATAATAAGGGCACCAGAACTGAACAGCTTAATTGAGGTGAGGCCTGACTTGAGCGAGATAAAGTTGCAATAAGACATCTGCACTCTTATTACTTACACTTTTATATATAAAGCTAATACTCTGTTTGCCTTATTTCGAACATTAACGCACTGTTTTCTAGGCTGTAGGTCCGGGCAACACAAGGACCTGAAGGGACCCTCCAACAAACCCTAAAACAGCACATTCCCTTGGGTCGCACTTTAAACCAGCTTAGCTTAGCTTTTCTAACCTCCCTTGCCCCTGAAGGACTGAGAGACGTCTGTCACCGGTTAAGCCACAAACCAGCCTCGGCAAGGTGGAAAGCCCACCACCACTTCCCCACCACAAAAACTTAGCCACCACCACAAACACTTCCCCACCACTACTACCGCAAACACTTAGCAACACCATCACCATAAACACTTCCCCACCACCACTACCACCACAAACACTTAACCACACCATCACCACAAACACTTCCCCACCACCACTACTGCAAACACTTACCCACACCATCACCACCACAGACACTTCCCCACCACCACCACTATAAACACTTCACCACCGCCACCACCACAGCAGCCCATCTTATATCACCTGAAGATTAACTGCCCTAACAACCACCCCCCACCCAAAGTGGCACTTCTGTGTATAACAAGTAAAACCTGATTGGGTGCCTGATCTTCACGTGATGGCTAATGTCGAGCTGAGTTTGGCTGCGCTGAGTGGTTAGTTGCTTATATTGTTACATACGTTTTAGCCTAAAAGTGCTGTTTACTTATGAATACACCAATGAAGACTGAAGGCATAATGTACACAGTTGAGACATCTCTATTACGCCGACTGGGAACAACCACTTATGAGGTTTGATAATGGACACGATTAGGTGTTAATCTAATGTTCATAATCCTCTAAAGCCGTGTTAAAGGGCTCCGTATAGATGCTAAACCGGGTAATGGTCTTGGGGAGAAGGTCGGGTTAATCAGCGTGGGTCGTCGCCTTGTTCTGGTACCTAACCTTGAGCTCCTACAACCAAATCACGTTGAAATGGATTTCTACCCCAGTGAAGCTGTCGAGATCATCCAGTATAATTAAGTCACAGTCATCAACATTTCCATACAATTAATGGGCTATCGAATTGACGGAGATTGGAGAGAGAAATAAGTTGTAAGGGAAATATACACAGCGACATACCTTATATTTTTCAACACCAACACACACATGATGGCGTCTGTATTTTTTAATCCTTGACAACTGGATGTATTAATTTAGGAGCCTTTTGTAAACGTTAACTTCCGACACACATCCACTAATCGCCACAACCATCTCACTACTGGCCGGCTCCCTCCCTCCACGTCTGGCTGTCCCTCGTCTAACGTTCATCCACATCTCCATCACACACTGAACCATCTCCAGTGCGAACATACGCTCTTGTGGTGTTGAAGCACATGATATAAAGCGTCACTTGCGAACCTTAGTAATAACACTTAATCGGATGGCTGGCGTGGCCATATTTGTTTTGCTTAATTTGACACCATAAGAAAATACTGATACCTTCCAAAGTGACAACTGAGAGCTCGACTCCCAGACACTGAACCACCCGATCGAAACTTCTATCTAACCGACGCTCTTGTAATGATAAGGACCAGATATTACATGTAAATGCTCACTGACAGAAAAACTGAGTTGCTTCTGCAGGAAATACTGGGAAACGTTTTTTATTCAGCTGATCAACAAAAATCACAGATGGTTCAGAGAAATGTGGCTCCAAGCTCGACTCCTGATTCAGTGCTTCCTTTGTAGTGACCAGCCACTCAGAACTCATGATACAAACGACAGGTTGACATATTCCCACAGGTAGAGGTTCTGCATGATGAATACATTCTGAATAAATTACACGTAATATCAGGTAGATAATAAGAATTTATTACATATGCCAAACAAAGATTTTTATTTGGTATATTACAATATATTTATTCTTATGAGAAAATCTATAAAATGGCGTAAACGAACCGAAATAACCATTAATTTGTACCAACTGACACTGCTGGTAGTGAAGGCGGGCGGGGGAGAGGGCTCAGGGGTGGTAATGTGTGTGGTGTGTGTGATGATGATGATGATGATGATGATGAATGATGATGATGAGGTTGATGATGATGATGACTGATGACGATAATGATGGCGTACATGTGGTGATGATGACGATGATGATGAATGATGACAAATAATGAATGATAATGATGGTGATGATGAATAATGATGATGATTGATGCTGCTGAATGATCCCCAGTTATAATAAGACAATTCATCATCACTACAGACACACTTGGTTTGATTTACAGGGGTGAGATAAGGTTAGGTTTCATTTCACCCCACATTATGGTGTCGCCCCCGTGTAATAATAACCTACCTCAGAGTTCCTTATTTACTCTTTATGAACGTTCAGTCATACTAATTCCCTCAGTGGCAAACCTCTGGATGAAAGGCTAAATATAAAATGATAATACACGAGGAGTTGCTAGTGGCGTAGTTACTAGTGGCGTAGTTACTAGGGGCGTAGTTACTAGGGGCGTAGTTACTAGGGGCGTAGTTACCAGGGGCGTAGTTACTAGGGGCGTATCCAAAGGCTGAGTATTTTTGTTTACCATATATAAGAACACCTGATATCGGGACACCAGCCATCTGGGTGGTTAGTTTATCCAATGTTGGTGCAGGCGAAAACCGGAAATCGTGCTACGTCAGACATACATTTAAACCAGAAACGATTCGAACCCTGGACTTGTGGGAGAGAAATACGCACGTTACGATATACAACCCAAGATCCAAGTGACGCGCTAGGTATCTACACTATCAAGGGCAAATAATTATATTGGAAATGTTGGTTAGTGATCCCATTACATAATTTACATCAGCACTAGCAGCATATGGGCCCCGGTGACGATACCTACCACTCTTACCCTCACAAAAACTTCAACTGAACAAGGTGTTTAACATGACATAACCAGGCCGATAACCCTTATGTATGTATGTATGTATGTATGTATGTATGTATGTATGTATGTATTATTTTTACTCAATAAATTGATACAAAATCAAGGTCCCAGTACAGGAGGATAAGTACCCCGCACTGCAACAACAATGTACCGATACTAATTCTAGGATTTTATTCATATATCCACATACTAGCTTAGGTTAATAGCCGTCTTAATAGCAGTATTATCTATCTATACCACATGCTAACTTTGGTTAATAGCCATCTTAATAGCAGTATTATCTGTCCGAGCCACCACATCCACAACTCCTGTACACACGGCGGAGAGCCACACTACCGCCTCCTCCCCCCTGGACCCCACAGTACAACAACACATCTTGTTATCACCTTACCTTCACTCAACTGCTAATAACCACAACGTAGAGTCCTGGAAGTCCTCACGACGCCACAAACACGAGGTAATCCACAAACAGCGAACGTAAAATCCAGGAAATAGCGATCAAACGTTGCCTCAAATACTGTCCAACCACACGCACCACCACACACACAGATGTTAACGCCGCCGTTACTCACACCTTAATGAGTTCTGGCGAGTCGTGAGTGTCGAAGCTTTGAAATGCTTCGATTCTTTAATTCATTGGTTCGCTTTACTGATTCACATGAAAAACACCCACGTATTTATTTATCGACTGGATGGCAGAAATGATATGATACGTGATTGGCCGTCATTTATAATCTCATTCGTTATCTCCAATTACTTCTAGCCATCATTAGCGAAAATAAAATTGATAATTATTTACGAAAATTAAACCCGAGATTCGAAACTTCGTCAAATTCCCCGCTGTTTCACACTCAACTAGTCCACAACCAAATAAGTAATAGTTTTAACATCGTCAAGTTCCATACGTGAAATATAGTTACATGCGATGTTTGTATTTCTTAAAACATTCCAGGTTTGTTAAGATCTTTTATAAATTAAAATTTATTGGTCTTCCTATACGTTTTTTTTATGATAGTAAATAAAGTGTTGAACGACTGTGAAGTAAAGTGTTTGATGACTAAGGTTACCTCTTTAATACTTACAGGTGAGTGAAGAGATTAGCCAATCAAGAGTTAGACTGGAGGCCTTCAACAAGCAGCGTGCCCACACACCAGTGACCTGACCTTCAACAAGCAGCATGCCCACACACCAGTGACCTGACCTTCAACAAGCAGCATGCCCACACACCAGTGACCTGACCTTCAACAAGCAGCTTGCCCACACACCAGTGACCTGACCTTCAACAAGCAGCATGCACACACCAGTGACCTGACCTTCAACAAGCAGCATGCACACACCAGTGACCTGACCTTCAACAAGCAGCGTGCCCACACACCAGTGACCCGACCTTCAACAAGCAGCATGCCCACACACCAGTGACCTGACCTTCAACAAGCAGCTTGTCCACACACCAGTGACCTGACCTTCAACAAGCAGCGTGCCCACACACCAGTGACCTGACCTTCAACAAGCAGCGTGCCCACACACCAGTGACCTGACCTTCAACAAGCAGATTGCCCACAACAGTGACCTGACCCCTCCAAGCAGCAACAAAAACTGATTGGCTTAGCATAGCCTGATTTTGTAATTAATGTATATAGTTACCATTACCAAGTCTACCTTTACCGTGTCTACCATTACCGTGTCTACCATTACCGTATCTACCATTACCGTATCTACCATTACCGTCTCAACCATTATCGTATCTACCATTACCGTATCTACCATTACCGTGTCTACCATTACCGTATCTACCATTACCGTATCTACCATTACCGTATCTACCATTACCGTATCTACCATTACCGTATCTACCATTACCGTATCTACCATTACCGTATCTACCATTACCGTATCTACCATTACCGTATCTACCATTACCGTGTCTACCATTACCGTGTCTACCATTACCGTGTCTACCATTACCGTATCTACCATTACCGTCTCTACCATTACCGTGTCTACCATTACCGTGTCTACCATTACCGTGTCTACCATTACCGTATCTACCATTACCGTATCTACCATTATCTACCATTACCGTGTCTACCATTACCGTGTCTACCATTACCGTATCTCATTACCATTACCGGTATCTACCATTACTGTGTCTACCATTACCGTGTCTACCATTACCGTATCTACCATTACCGTATCTACCATTACCGTATCTACCATTACCGTATCTACCATTACCGTATCTACCATTACCGTATCTACCATTACCGTGTCTACCATTACCGTGTCTACCATTACCGTGTCTACTATTACCGTATCTACCATTACCGTATCTACCATTACCGTATCTACCATTACCGTATCTACCATTACCGTATCTACCATTACCGTATCTACCATTACCGTCTCTACCATTACCGTATCTACCATTACCGTATCTACCATTACCGTGTCTACCAATACCGTCTCAACCATTACCGTCTCTACCATTATTCAATACAAAAGAAAATCGCTTATGGTGGTGCACAAAAATAATTGGCAACACCCCCACCGCTACCTGGTCCACAAGTAGAGGAGCGTCAGGAGGGCCAGGTGCATCAGGAGGGCCAGGTGCGTCAGGAGCTTTAGGTGCGTCAGGGAGGGTCAGGGTCAGTCAGGTGTGCCAGGAGCGTCAGGAGGGCCAGGTGCATCAGGAGGGGCCAGGTGCGTCAGGAGGGTCAGGTGCGTCAGGTGTGCCAGGAGCGTCAGGGCCAGGTGCATCAGGAGGGCCAGGTGCGTCAGGAGCTTTAGGTGCGTCAGGAGGTCAGGTGCGTCAGGTGTGCCAGGAGCGTCAGGAGGGCCAGGTGCATCAGGAGGGCCAGGTGCGTCAGGAGCGTCAGGTGCTTCAGGAGGGTCAGGTGCGTCAGGTGTGCCAGGAGCATCAGGTGCGTCAGGAGCGTCAGGTGCGTCAGGTGCGTCAGGTGTGCCAGGAGCATCAGGTGCGTCAGGAGCAGCCAATAACCAGCGGTGTATTGTACCTGAGGGATGGGGAGCAGCGCCGGTGTTTACTTACAACTCCTATGAGGAAATGAATCTCACTGGGAACTGGGAACTTGCCGACAACCTTGCCGTTATCAGCCGGGTGGACAAGGATGAGGAGGGGAGAGAAGGTGGTGTCCCCAGAGTCATGCTACATCCTGTCTTGACAAACCCCATCCTTCCCGATGCCTTGGGAATGTCTGTTTTTAGTGATGTATTTAACACCTAAGCCATGACTGAGAGTGTAAGGAGTTGTACCTTTGTTTACAGATGGTCGCCCGGTGATTGTAATAATATACACCTACGAATTATATGATGAGGTGATTTTGTTAAGTAATTGGCCAGGTCGTGATGGATGCCCACGCACGTCCGTGGAGACAAATATTAGAAAAAATGTTCTGATGGAGAGCTGGGTGATAGGGAATTCACCTATAGATGGGTGTAACGTGGCCTGCGATCAACAGGTGAGCAAATGACCCTCAGCAGGCCTCTGAGGGTGCAGCTACCCCTGGGCTTGTCCCTGGGGGCGTCACCGACCCTGGGAGATCGCCTGAAAGCGCTGCTGCCCCCGGGTGTGCCGCTGCCCATATGGAGAGACCCGGGTGCACCGTCGCCCCTGGTCGGACCCCTGGGGGCGCCATAGTACCTGGGAGGGCTCCTAGCGGCGCCCCCTTCCTTTGTAAGGGCCCATCAGAACGACTCCATCCCTTGGAAGGCCCTAGGGTCGACAACGCCCCTTACAGGGCCTCTACTGGCTCCGCCAACCTTAAAGGGGGCTGCTGGGGGCGTTGCCACCTTTGGGAAGGCTGCCATCCCTGTGAGGGCCCATAAGGGCGCCTACTCTCCTGGGAGGGACCCAGGGGGAGCTGCCGCACCTGTGTGGGCTCCTAGGGGTGCCTCCACATCTAGAAGGGCCCCGGGGGGTCGCGACGACCCATGGGAGGGTACCCGGCACGACCCTTGGGAGGGCCCCTGGGGCATTTAGCGGAACCGAGGGGCACCATCGCCTTTGTGAGGGTCCTTGAGAGGGCCGTCGCTGCTCCTGGCAGGACCCCTGCGGACACTGGCACTCGTGGAAGGGCGCTCCAGGGCGCCAAAGGCACTGGCAGGGCCCCTGGGTGCGCTACCGCACCTGGCAGGACCCCTGGAGGCTCTTGCGCCCTTGGGAGGGCCCCTTCTCTGGGAAAGACCCTCTGTGGCGGCAGTGCAATTGGCAGGGCCCCTGGCAGGTCCGTGGGGGCGCCACCGCCCCAGGCAGCACCCGTGGGAGAACACTGCCCCTAAGGAGAGCCCTTGGAGGCACCGTCACCCCTAGGCGGGCCCCTGGGGGCGCTGCCACCCTTGGAAGGGCCCCCTAAGTGCGACACCACCCCTGGGAGGGCCCTTGGGCTCGCTGCAACCTCTGGCAAGGCCCCCTATTGGTACTACTGGCCCTGTGAGGGCCCCTAAGGGCACCTCCGCATTTGGGAAGGTCACTGGAGATGCAACAGCCACTGGGAGGGCCCTTGGCAAGCTGCTACCCCTAGGAGAATCCCGGGGGGGGCACTCCCGCTCTGTGAGGGCCCCTTAGGGTGCCTCCGCATAGGGAAGGCCCTTGGGAGCGCCACAGCACCTGGGAGGGCAAATAGGAGAGCCTCCATCTGTAGGAGGGTCTTTGGGGATGAGGTCTTCCATGGGAGAGCTACTGGGGGTGCCATCACCCCTGGAAGGGCCCCTGTGGGAGACCACCGCCCCTGGGATAGCCTTTGCTGGCCCTGGGAGGTCTCCCATGGGCGCCATCGCCCCTTGCTGGGCACTCGCCGTCCCTGGAACGTCTCCAGGGGGCACCGCTGCCTCTAAGTAAGGCCGATGGGAGCGCAGCCGCCCGTGAGACGGCCCCTTAGGAGCGCTGACGCCCCTGTGAGAGCCCCTAGGTGCGCCTCTGCTCATGGCCGGGCCCCTTGGTGCGTCACCGTTACTGGCAAGGCCCCTGGGGTCGCTGCCGCTCTTGTGAGAGCCCCCAGGGGGCACCGACGCGCCTGGAAGGGACCCTCGGGGCATTACTGACCTTGCCAGGGCTAATGAGGTCACAGTTTACCCTCAGAGGGGCCCTGAGAGTGCGGCAACACCTGGGCGGGCCCCTGGGGTCACTGGCCCTCTAAGAAAGACCCCTAGGGCCGCCATTGCCCCTGGAAGGGCTTATGGGGCGCTGGAGCCACCACAGGCCCTGCCAGCGGCGGCTTTGCTCCTAGGATCCCTCCCACGGACAGCAGCGTCCCTTGGTTTCCTGCCAGGGCGGGGTTGTGTCCCCAGAAGACCTTCCAGGGCAGGTGGCGCCCCCAAGGGCCGGGCCAGGGGTGGTAGTGCTCCATGGGGCCCTCCCAGGGGCAGTGGTGCCTCCAGGGGACCTCCCAAGGGCGGTGGCGCTAACAGGGGCCCTGCAAGGGCGGAGGTGTCCATAAACCCTGCCAGGGGGAGCGGAACCGCCACGGGACCTCCAAGTGGCGGTGGCTCCCCAGGGGACCTTTCAGGGGCAGCGACACGCACAGGGGACCTCACAGGTGCAGAGGTACCCCAGGGGCCGTCCCAGGGGCGGTGGTGCCACCAGGTCGCCCGACAAGGAGCGGTAGTGCCCCCAGGGGCCCTTCCAGGGGCGTTTGTTCCTCCAGAGGCCCTCCCAGATGGGGAGGCCTACCTAGGGGCCCACACATGGGTAGCGGCGCCCTCTGGGGCCCTCCGAGAGGCAGCAGCACCCCAGGGGCCCATACAGGGGTTATGGCGCCCATCAGAGTCCCTCCCAGGGGAAGCAGTGACCCCAGAGGCCCTCCCACATGCCGAGGCGCCCCACGGGCCCTCCCAGGAGCAGAGGTGTCCCCAAGGTCCCACCCAGGGATGGGGGCGCCCTCAAGATCCATGCCAGGCGGGATCGCCCCCAGGATCTATGCCAGGGGCGGTGGCGCCACTAAGGGCCTTCATAAGGGTGGATGTGCCCCTAGGGCTTCTCCTTAGGAGCATTATCCACTTTCCAGGTTCCCTCCCAGGGGCCCTGCCAAGGACGATGGCGTCCCTGGGGCGCTCTTACTGCTGTGGCAGTGCCCCAGGGACCCCTCAAGCGGTGGCGCCCTCAGCGGCCCTCCCAGGGACAGCAGAGCCCCCAGAACCCCTTCTAGGGACGGCTAGGGCCCGTGAAGGAGGGCGGCACCCATTGGGGCCTTCCTAAGGGCAGAGGTATCCGTCCTAGTGGTGGTGGCGCCATCAGAAGCACGCCCAGGGCCTGTCGCGCCCTTAGGAGCCTTCCCAAGGGCCCTCTCAGGGGCAGCTGCCACCGTAGAGCCCCTGCTAAACTGTATTGGCGCCTCTAGGGGCCCTCCCAAGGGCGGTGTTGCCCCCAAGGGACCTCCCAGGAGCGGCGTCGACCCCCGGGGACCTACCAGGGGCAGCCGCACCTCATGGAGCCTTCCCAGGAGCCCTCCCAGGGGCAACTACGACCCCAGGGATCCTGTCAGTGGGTATGGGTGCCTCTAGGGGCCTTCCCAAGGGAGGCGTCGCCCACAAGGGTCCTCCAAGGGGTGGTGGCGCCCTCAGATGTCCCAGTCAGGGGCCCTGGCATGGGCGGTGGTGCCAATAGAGCGCCCTTCTAGGGGTGGTAGCTCCCACAGGGACCCTCCCAAGTGTGGCGGCGCCCCCAAGGGCCCTCCCAAGGGCAGCGGCGTCAACCGGGGTCCTCCCAGGGGCGGCCACGCCTCCATGGGAGGTCAGGGTCCGAGAAAGGACCACGGCGCCAAATGGGGCCCTCCCAGGGGCAGCAAAGGCCCTTCCTGGGGCCCGCCCAGGGCTGCCATCCCCCGAAGAGCCTTCCCAAGAGCCCTCCCAGGGGCAACTGCTATCCCAGGGGTCCTGCTAGAGTTAGCAGCACTCTCAAGGGCCCTCCCAGATGTGGAGGTGCCCCTAGGAACCCTCACACTGGCGGCAGCGCCCTTAGGGGGCCCTCCCAAGGGCAGCGGGGCCCCAAGTGGCCCTTCTTAGGGGAGCCTCTGCCTCCTGTGGGAGCGCCGTTGCCTCTAGGATTGCCCTGGGAGCGCCGCCGCGCTTGGAAGAGTCCCTGACGGCGCCGCTTCCTTTAGGAGGGCCTCTTTATGCGCCACCGCCCCTGGCAGGGCTCCTGGAGTCGCCACCACTCTTTGTAGGGCCCCTGGGTTCCTCGCCGCCGGCGCCGCCGCCCCTAGTAGGGACCAGGGGGACGCCGCCGCCCCTGGGAGGGTCCTCGGGGTCACTGCTGACCTTGGCAGGACACCTGGAGGCTCTGCATCCCCTGGCAAAACCCCTGGCGAGGCCGTCGCCTCGGAAAGGGCCAGTGGGGGTGCCACAGCCCCTGGCAGAATTCACGCCTCCTCTGGGAAGGCCTCCACTGTCCCTGGGAGGGTCCATGGTGGCACTGTCCGGGGCTGCAGCTACTCTTACGGAGCTCCCTTGGGGCGCTGCCGCCACTGGGAGGGCCCCTGGGGGCGTCACCTACCCAGGGATTGCCTCTAAGTGGGCCCCTGGGAGCGTCGCCATCCCTGGCAGGGCCTTTGGGAGAGCCCCCGCCCATGGGTATGCCACTGCCCATAAGGGAAGCCCCGGGGGCACCGTTGCCCCTGCTTGTAACCCTGGGGGCGCCACATTACCTGGGAGGACTCCCTAGCGGCGCTGCCCCCCCCCCCTCCCCCGGGAGGGCCCTTGAGAACGCCCCCGGCCATGGGATGGCGCTAGGGTCGCCAATGCCCCTTATAGGGCCCCTACTGGCACCACCAACCCAAAGAAAGATCATTGAGGGCACAGCCGCACTTGGGAAGGCCGCTTAGGGGCATTACCGCCCCTGTAAGGGCCTTTAGGGGTGCCTCCGCATCTGGAAGGTCCCCTGGGTGTGCTGCTGCCTCTGGGAGGACCTCAGCTGTCCCTGGCAGGGCCTCTGGGGTCAACACAACCCTTGGGATGGCCCATTAGGGGGAGAGGGGGGGGGGGCAGTCCTTGGCAGGGCCTCTGTGGGCTCGACCGTTGGGAGGGTCCCCAGGGGCTCCACCGCCTCTGTGAGGGCTCCCAGGGACGCCAACGCATCTGGGAGGGCCCTTGGGAGGACCTGCGCTGCTCCTGGGAGGGCCCCTGGGGGCACTGTCACACCTAAAATGGCACTCCAGGGGCATCACTGCACCTGTCATAGCCCTTGGAGGCTCCTCCACCTTTGGGAGGGTCCCTGGAGGCGCTCCTCCCCAGGGAAAGACCCTCTGGGGCCGCAGTATACCTTGCAGGGCTCTTGGTGGCCCATTTGCCCCTTTGAGGGCCCTTGGGGGCGCTGCTGCCCCTGGCAGGGCCCCTGCAGGGCCACTGCCCTTAAGGAGAGCCCCTGGACTGGCCTCTAGGGGAGGCGCCACTCCTCCTCGGGAGGGCCTTTTTGGGGAGATCATGCCAATGCGGATGCATCCATAAGGGCTCACACAGGGGCAGCGGTGCCCGCTGTGGCCCTCCCAGAGGCGATAGCTCCCCCAGGGGCCCTTTCAGGTGCAATGGCACCCCCAGGAGCGCTCCCAGGGCCGGCCGCGCCCCCAGAGACCATCCCACTCACGGAGGCTCTCCTAGAGGCCCTTCCAGGGGCAGTGGTGCCCGCAGGGTCTCTCCCAGGGGCGCTTCCATGGGCGGTAGAGCCCCAGAAGGGCATTTCCAAGGACTGCCGCGTCCGTCAGGGGCCCTCTCAATGGTAACTGTGACCCCAATGGCCATGCTAGGGTTAGTGGTGCTCCAGAGTCCTGTAGTGATGGGTTGTCAGACCACAGCTTACATCTCAGAAACAGTCCAGACTTGACCCGACATTAGGGAGGTCAAGTGTAAGGGTAACCACTCAAGGAGCTATAAATCAGCCAGGCTCCCCTCCCATGTCACACATGTAAGAAGGCACCGGCCGACTCTCTCCCAATATACACAATAACCTACACCGCAGAAGAAGTCCAGACCTGACCCTACATTAGCGAGGGCAAATGTAAGGAGACTCTTCGCCGCCCCCCCCCCGATCAGCTCAACCTGACGCCTCACCTCCCAATATATAGGACGTCCTAGTCCTCCCTCTGGAGAGAGAGAGAGAGAGAGAGTGTGTGTCTTGTAAGGAGGAAGGGCCAGCTACTACACCACCAGGCCCACTCGAGAGGAGTCAGAGAGGACCGGAGGCAGTCGCCTCCGGTCAGGACCGAGACTTCCCTCCGGTGTCCCAGCTAAGCAGTCGCCCTCCCAACACCAGTGTTCCAGCTAAGCAGTCTCCCTGCTAGACCTTCCCCAGGTCACGTGAGTTTTTGTCAGAGCTTTCCATGGGATGAGTTACTTACGTGGGAAGTGTATTCATTTCATGTTCGTGTCCGAGAATCAGAGTGTCTAGTAACGTAATATGATGTCCTAGTAACGTAAATATAATGTCCTAGTAACTTCAATAGAAGGTGTTATTAATGTGTCCATGTCATTGTCGTAATTAATAAAGAGTTGTAACGAAGCGGTGTTTGAGAAGTCGCCCTTAAGAAGTAATAAGTGTAAATAACTATCACAGCCACGCTACCAAAATCTTCCTCTCTTTATACTCTTATACTATCAATATTCTACCTATATGTAATCTTCTTCTTGTGAGATTCGTCTCATTACAGTCCCTTCCTGGGGCGAGGGCGCCTAAGGGAGGTCTCACTAGCGCAACGGCATCCCTAGGGGAACTACCAGCGACAAGACTAACCCCAGGCATTAGGAACCTTGAGTATAGCGACAAATCAAAGCATCTGAATTTGCACTCCCTTGAGAGAAGTATAGTGAGGGGCGATATGATCGAGGTGTACAAATGGAAGATGGTTAAACAAAAGTACATGTACTTAAACTATCTAACCAGGAGCAACCACACAATGGCTTTAAATTAGGCAAATTTAGATTCAAGTATGAGATACTGTAAGTAAACGCTGGTTTGGAAATATAGTGGACAAGTGGAACAAGTTACTAAACATCATCATTCACTTGAATATGCTGGGAAGCTTCAAATATAGGTTGGAAAGATATGTTATATAAAGTTATATAAGCAGGGTGTAAACGGGGCTGCCTAATATGGCCCACTGTAGTTACTCCATTCTTTTGTTTTTAAACCAAAGGTACAGTACAGTATGTGTGATATTACACACACAAAAAAAAAAAAATAAAAAAATAAAAAAAATAAATGATATGCAGAAATTCAAGACAATACAAGAATACGGAAATATGTGGTATGATTTTGCATGAATATAATCATGAATATGTAGGTACCAATATTTTATTTATATGTGCTCATATTATATTTGAGGCACGTACAATCAGAATAAATAAAGCGCCAGAAAATACAATGGAGATCTCTAGTGCTTTCCTCTCTCTGAGCTACCGCCCACACACAGTGAAACGTGGGTAGTTTTACTTAACCCTTAGGCCTCAGGGACGTTCCAGAATGTCCGCCTATTTTTTTTTTTTTAAAGTTGATTTTTTTCTTGATTTAACCCCACGGGGGTACTGCGAGCAGCACACTAACCCGGGGCTTAAGGGTTCATAGCAAAATTGACCATACAGTGATCCCTCGGTTGACGAGCGCCACGGTTAACGAATTACCTTCCATAAGATTCTTATCTTCGGTTAACGAGCATTTCCTCGATTAACGAATTCCTTACGAGCGCCCCTCCACATGTTTTCGCTTGCACACTAGCTGTCGTATTAGTCCGCCAATACAGTAATCAGTTCTAGGGCTTAAATTCCTTACTATTTTAGTAAATATCAAGAAGTTTGTACTATTCAATAATTTTTAGTGTCTTATAAAATTTTTAGTCATTTTAACAATTATTTAACATAATTTAAGTACAGTGACCCCTCCATTAACGAACTCAATCCGTTCCAGAAGGTCGTTCGTTAACCGAAAAGTTCGTTAACCGAAACCATTGTTTCATTGGGTTTTTGGGTAATTGGTTCCAGCTCACCGAAAATTTCCTAAATTCTACAAAAATGGTAGAAAAGTTCACTTACTTTGAGGTGTGTATGTAGAAGGCTCCTGGATGATGATGATGGGATTTAGAATGGGGGTGGAGGAGAAGGAAGAAGAGAAGGCATTGGGGTGGAAGAGAAGTCACCCCATGGCGCCATTTTACCCATAAAATTTTAGCTCTCTCTGTGTAATTCAAGATTATTTTCTTTAAATCAACACTGCACTGCATTATATATTGTCAATATGTAAAATATATTTCAAAATGAACAATATATAATTTGCTTGGAAACACAGAAAAAAAGCGTTTAGTTGAAGAGAATCTCAAGCAAGATGTTACCTCCAGTGAAAACAGAGAGAGACTAACTCCTGTTTGCTGTGTTAAGAGGCTGGATGCCGCGCATTAAACTAGTCACTTTACCTTCAATTATGTTCAATACAGTATTACCCCGCCTAACGCGGTTTCACTTAACGCGTTTTATCATATACGCGGTGCCTCGCCAGAGCTGAACTTTCACTTAACACGGATTTTTTCATCATATACGCGGTGAGTGTCCGCTCTAGACGCTATTTTTAGATTTGCCCCACCCACCCTGCCTGACTGCCTGTTTTAGCTCATAAAATTCATACAAATTACCCGGCCAGAATATAATTTACATTGCTGGAATTCTTATAATTTGGTGATCATTTTGAATATAAACATCATATATTTTGCATTAGACATACAAATTTTAGATAACATTTTTTCTCTGGGTAACTATGTTATCTTTTGTGCAAAATATATGACATTTATATTCAAAATATTCCTGGTCTTACAAGGAATCCAGCAATGTCAATTATATTATCCTAACTTTAGTTTGAGGTATTATTTATTACAAAAAAGTTAAGTATTCTGGTTTTCCCACACATCTCCTTGGGACGGTTGGTGGAGGGTGGGGGGGAGGGAGGGACCGACCGACCATCTGTTACCCTGTGAAGAATATTTTTTTTTTTTTATTAACTGAAGATATTTGTTTTAGCTCATAAAATTCATACAAATTACCCGGTCAGAATATAATTTACATTGCTGGAATTCTTATAATTTGATGATCATTTTGAATATAAACATCATATATTTTGCATTAGACATAAAATTTTTAGATAAAATGTTTAATCTGAGTAAGAATGTTATCTTTTGTGCAAAATATATGACGTTTATATTCAAAATATTCCTGGTCTTACAAGGTATCCAGCAATGTCAATTATATTATCCTAACTTTAATCTGAGGTATTATTTAATACAAAATGTTAAAATATAAATTTTTCACCCACTCTTCTCTTGAAGGGATGATTGGTGGGGGGTGGGGGGGAGGGTTGGGACTGACCGCGCGGTTGGAAGAGGGGGAAGGCAAGGTGGGGTACTTTGATTAACAGATAGTGTCCTGAAGATTATTATTTTTTTATTAACTGAAGATATTTGTTTTAGCTCATAAAATTCATACAAATTACCCGGCCAGAATACAATTTACATTGCTGGAATTCTTATAATTTGGTGATCATTTTGAATATAAACATCATATATTTTGCATTAGACATACAAATTTTAGATAAAAAAATTTTCTGAGTAACTATGTTATCTTTTTGATACAAAATATATGACATTTTTATTCAAATATTCCTGGTCTTAGGAATCCTTAATGTCAATTGTATTATCTATAACTTTGGTGAAATTATTATTTATTAAAATTTAGTGGTTTTCCCCAAAAAATTTCTCCAGAGGGGAAGGACCGGCAGTGTAATTGTGAGAGGGGAGGAGTTAGGTCCATTATTTGAATGGACATTAACTAGCGACTGTGTTTTCTCTATTTCTCTTAGTATTAATTGTGTGCATGTACCATCATAAAATTAAGATGTTATTTTTACTACAACATAGTTATGTGTCTTCAAAAAGTGGAGTTTGAAGTCGGGCGGTTTCTATTGGAATTAATCCCATATGTTCTGTTGTTCATACTTGTAGTTCACTTAACACAGGACCCTCTGGAGTTCTATTGACGCGTTAGAGTGGGGTACAACTCTTAATTGTTAAAATGACTAAAAATTGAATATTAAACTTTTAGGTATTGAATAGTATAAACTTCTTGATATTTACTAAAATAATGAAATTTAAGCCCTAGAACCGATTAATGTATTGGCGGACTGATACTAAAGCTGGTTGCCCGGTCAGTGCAAGCGAAAACATGTTGAGGTCGGTTCGTAAGAACTTTGTTAACGAATTTTTTCTTTAACCGAATTGAAGATCCTAATGGAAGGCAGTTCGTTAATCGAAATTACGTTAACCGAGGTGTTCGTTAAACGAGGGGTCACTGTACAGGGAAACTAGTTTTTAGCGCGCCAAACAGCCTGTCAACACACCAAGCAGGCGTCAGTCTCTGTGTCTTTTCAGTGGAGGTAACATCTTGCTTCAGACTCTCTTCAACATAAATGCTTTATTTCTGTGTTTCCAGTCAAATATTGGTCATTTTGAAATTTATTTTACATATTGATGATAGCAGTGCTGTGTTGATTTAAAGAAAATAATCTTGAATTACACCAAGTGAACTAAAATTTTATGGGTGAAATGGTGCATGGGGTGACTTCTCTTCCACCCCAATGCCTTCTCTTCTCCCTTCTCCTCCACCCCCAATTACCCAAAAACCCATTGAAATATCGGTTAACGAGCAACCTTCTGGAACGAATTGTGCTCGTTAACCGAGGGACCACTGTACTGTATTGACATTTCCAGAGGTGGTTTCCCTAGCCTTTTGTGAATAAATCTCAATTTTGACATAATGGTGGTTTGCCAACCCTTAGTTGTAAGCATCTCATTAATGGCTTATTGAATTCAGTAATTTTGGGGTATTATTTAATGTTCACTATTTCTGTATACAGTATAGCATTAAACACCTGTTGTGACAGTGATTGTTTTTTATTTACCTAATTTGCAATTGCAGGAATCATAATTACAGTTTCTAATATTATCATAATCAATTACATTACTTTTGGAAGGAATCGTAATCATTGATTCCATTTGTGGAGGAATTTTAACGTGAAGAACATAGCTGGAAAAAAAATTTGATGATACACTGTATAATCCTACTGTTTTAGGGACATTTAAAACACTTTTATAGAAACCATTTATTGAATGGCATAAAATACTACAGTACTTTCAAGTTCATATAAATGTAACAGTAATTCTTCATAAAAACAAAAATATTGTTAATGATACTTACAATAAAATGTAAAATCATCATGGTTTTACTGTATGTGCCACTTATCATGCACCTTCAACTTAATTTAAAAAAAATCAATACATGGCTGCTTGCCAATTCAAGAAACATTAAAACTTTCATATTTTACCTTGTCACAAAAACTAAAAAATTATTTAAGAAAGTTAATCCTTATGAATTTATTATTCAAGTAACTTTCAATATCGTACTTACTGAAGTCACTCAAAGTTTTAAATTACGTAAAAGGTAAAATACATCCTCCAGGTACCACTGTTCCACTATATAATACATTACAATCCACTTGAGGGCATTTTGTGAAAAAACTTCTGCTGGTCATCTAATCTGATTCTGACTCAGATTCTTCACTTGTATCTTCCTGAAAATAGATATAAATAAATAACTTCCTAAATTTAAGAAAAGGAAGAAAAAAAGACTGACAAGTAGAGATAATACAATATATAGACAGGAGGAAACAAAACCAGATACACTGTACTGTATTGTAGATCATAAATTGGCCTATACACTTTTTTATCTCGTGACATTAAATTATTATGATTTTGAAACACTAGCTTGCTCTGGGGTTAGCAGAAATATGTATATTTTTAATTTACACTATTGGCTCAAACCCTAACCGAACATACATAAACAGACCCTTGTTGAATTTGTATAACAACGACAATTTTGCGACCTAGTTACGCCAAATTAATTAACTGAGTAACCAATTTTCGATTTTATTTTGTACATTTTGACCACTATACTATCCAAGATTATTCACAAGTTATCAGTACCTGTGAGGTGACTTCCACTCTTAGGTTATTGGGTGGGGCAGATCGGGTTGGATTACATCATACAGGTTGGGATAGGAGTAACATAACCCAAACCTTAATTACTGAGTACACTGAGTCCCAAGAAGTACCTTTATGGAGGGGGTGTCCGATGAATTTCAAAATGAACACCGTGATTCTTATCGTCTCGGCAGGGTTGGCAAAATCATTTGTCCGTTGTGTCACATTGTTTCGAGCAAGATCGTAACGACACTTTTTGTAGTGAGTACATGAGTGGACTTCACCTTAGAGATATCAAACTTATTTTAACAACTCAACACCATTCAGAACATGTATGGTTATGTAAATTAAGGTTACTTTAGGTTAGGTTAAGCAGTTAATATATGGTGTCCTATAAGTATTTTCCCTAATGTGTCTGTGATGATGTAATACAACATGTCTCCTTTAAAAGTACCACTGGAGCTGTTTTGACTATCATTCCATATTTTTGGGGCAAACTCTCCCCCAGATTCAAAATTTTAATCATTGGACATGTACGAGTTGTAGAAACCATCAACATTGTTGTGGTGGGTGTAACTAATGCCTGAGTAGTATAACTGTTTTATGTCCCCAACAATGGTTTAATATACAGTAAACCCCCAATATAATGGACTAATTGGGAGGAAGCCCCATCCATCATATTAGAAATTTACTGTCCAGGTTATTTCATAGGTTCCACACCACAGGAAAATGAATGTTGTTCTTTTTTCTAGTGAAGGATTCATAACATAACAATGAAGATAACAGAAATTAACACTTAAAGAGACAGACACTTGGGTGTTGTGAATAAAGAATTTTACAACCGATCTGTGTGAAGCATCTTGGCTCTCCTCGACTTGATTATTAAATTGACCTTTTCCTCTTGTGTTAATTTACCCTTTCCTGATTTGTTAACATTCCTAAGGTGCACGGGTGACCTATGAGAGACCCAGTATGAGTTGCTTCAGAATTGTGACCAACTGAACAATACCCAATGAAAAAAATGCTATAATGCAATCTTGATAATTAATTGAGTAGTTATGCATAATATCAATGAATGCTGATATGAGGAAGGCTGGGGGAAGTTAACTGTTTCTACAGGTACAATACAGTAATAAGATAAAAATAAGTAAAGGTAAACAAATGGAATGTCTAAACAAATTAATAAACACTATACTCACCCTTTTCTGTACTGTTTGTCCTCGATTTGGTATCAGCCATGCCGGCCTAACCATAGCTTTTTCACTGGAGCTGCTACTGCTAGATTCATCATCATTTTGCTGAATGGGTGTATTAGCTATTCTGTTTTTGTTAGTCTCCTTACTTCCAGATTCTTCATCCGATCCATCACTATAATTTTCTTCATCCCAGTCATCATTATCATTTTCTTGATCCGATTCATCATTATCATTTTCTTGATCCGAGTCATCATTATCATTTTCTTGATCCAGGTTATCACTTTCATAATCATCCTCAGAGTCATGACTTTCCTTATTTGTAGCTTTTCTGAGTTCATTACCCGTTGATCTTGATTTGCTAACAGTCTCAGTGTTCCCTAAATGTGACACCACAGCAGGTTTACTCTTAACAAGTTTGTTTATTAACTTGTCTGACTTACCCAAAGACTGTGTACTGGGTTGTGTTTTCTTTCCTTTAGCCAAGTCTGTGTTCCCAGTCTTACCTCCAAGCTTTGATGCTTTGCCTTTTCTAGAACTCAAAATCGATTTTGTAGGCAACTCACTTTCCCGTTCTTCATCGGACTCTTCACTTTCCAAGTCTCCATCCTGGTCGTCACTGTACTGGTCCGCCGCTGTTCTCTTCGTGTTTGGTAGCTGCTGCGTCCTCCTCCTCTTCATCGGTAACATCCAAATCACTTAAGTCGTTTGATGACTTTGATGCCTTCTTTAGACTCAACACAAACACTGGGTACTTAGCATTGGGATATGCCTGTTCAAATATGTCGTATCCAAAGAACTTATACAACTTTCTCCTGAGAAATCCGAGATACACCTTGCACATTTCCTTGTCCATCTTGTCTACTCTAACAAACGTGTTTTATACACCTCTTTGAGTTCCTCGCATTTTGTGACATAAGTGCCCTTTTGTTCCTCAGTTAATTTGTCCATACACTTTAAGTTTTTTTGCTTTATCAGCAGGTGTTTTAAACTCTTTTTGAAATCTAGGTGTATGCTCAAATTTCAGATATAACAGCTTGATGGGTGTCTTGGGAGGTTCCCTGGGTTGATCATGGAACTTGGGACAAGACATACCAAACTCAATCTTGTGAGGGAACACTTCTGACATTTTAGAAGGCTTCCTCTTCATACCAACTAGATGTGGAAGATTATTCTTACCCTGTGGAAAGTGGTTTTCATTACTGACCTACATTAACAAGGTAATGTAATATTTTTAAGAATAAAATTACTTATTAACCTCATGATAGACCCTATTGGAAGACTTATCTTGAAATCCCATGTTGTAAAGCCTCCAGTTCAGACCTAAGAATACTTAGACCTTGGTGGGTGGGAGAACCCACACCTTAGTGGGAGGGGGTGGGGGGTAGAGACGCACCTAACCTTCACCCTGATAACAAGGAACAGTAGAAGTGACGGCCACCGTTCAGAGCAGATGGAGTCTGACAAGCAGATAAAGGCATACAAGCTGACCTCCCCTTACCTGACAACCTTGAGAAATGGGCCATACCAGACAATAGAAATTCCCAATAAATAGAAGGTCAATATGTAATAATGCATTAGCTACACTTAACCTAATGCTCTGTAACATTATGGAATTCTGTCACTCATCATATCTTCATACACAGTCTTGAGTTTTTACCATTTTACTTCTTCCATTTATTTCAACTTCCCTCTGCCCCCGTATGTGCAGAAATTGAACACACGAGACATAAAAATCCTACTTGACAGCCCGTCCCTGACTAAATTCCACCGACGATTGCCGCCATTGATGTGTTAACTTACCGCCTACATAAACTCTACAAAGCTTTGAAACTCCTTCTCGACTCATCTCTTTCGTCATCCAAGAGCTTCAGGTAACATCTTATCAGAAAGAGGGAAGCAACACAGGAAAAACACAGAGCAAACTTACTGAAAGAAACAGATCTTTTGCAAACAGCGTCACATCATCTTGGTTCTGTTCCCACTCCAGGAATTTCTTTCTGTGCTCCTCCAGACCCTGTAAATAACATCAAGGTTTTCAATTACAACATGCCAAACAAATTGATCCAACTGTTAAGAAACAAAATTATGAAAGCCTCCTTAATAATAATAATGGACTGCAATGTAACAGCCCAGTGTCAGTTATGGGTATACAGGTACCATCACCATGCAGTATCAACACATAACCAAAGTGTGTCCAGTACTAAGGTGTGGGAGTATATACTTCCCCTGAGCTAATGTCAAGCAGCAGCAAATATTACTATTATTCAGATTACAGTGAAACCCCTATTTAACAGACTAGAGAGAGTGAAGTCCGTTATATCGAGGGTTCGTTAGATGTGAAACCTCTATTTAACGGACTAGAGAGAGTGAAGTCCGTTATATCGAGGGTTCGTTAGATGTGAAACCTCTATTTAACGGACTAGAGAGAGTGAAGTCCGTTATATCGAGGTGTTTATGTACGTGAGCCCAGCTGGTGTTTTGTATCACATTCCAGAATGAATCTAAATATACATATAATAATCTGATCACTGTGAAAGGGGTGTGTAGTTTAGGTTAACGATTAAAGCAGCTACAGTAGTTAAGTTACAGCCTCGTTATCCCCGACAGTTCATAGTCTCATTCATCCTCTACCTTAATATTTACTAAGAATTATTGATTAGCACTATTATTTTTTTTTATATATACAAAACAAAATCGACAGTAAAGTATAAATTACACTTTGGTATTAAAAATTATATCCTAAAACTGGCCCTTCCAGCCTCATCTATGGTACTGTACTGTTCCATCCATCGCTGTAATAATGGAAACAACCACACTGGTAGTATCCATCCCTGTTTATATTCTGAGACAGTTTATTCAACATTATCTTAGTAGAAAAGTGTCGGGTTTACACAATGTAAATAAACCATCGTCACATGAGAGAAGAAAACTGAAATATCTAGTTTAGTTTAGTTTAGTGTGTGTGTGTGTGTAATAATAATAATAATAATAATAATAATAATAATAATAATAATAATAATAATAATAATAATAATAATATAGTATATAATAATAATAATAATAATAATAATAATAATAATAATAATAATAATAATAATAATAAACGGTTTATTGAAAAAGTTTGCAGCCGAAGGCTGAAAATATACATTGAACAAATGACTTATTACATACATTGGTTTAACAAAGCCTTCATTAGAAAGGTAAAGGAACTACAGTGAACATACAGATTAATGTTACACATAGATCATATAGCTGAGGTGTTGAACAGCAGACATGTAGTGTAGTAACTCCCTCACAGATGGCATTATGAGGGCATCGTGGAGTACTAGTTCCCTCACAGGTGGTGTTATGAGGGCTTGGCGTGGTGTAGTAATTCCTCACAGATGGTGTTAGAGGGACCTGATGATGTAGTAGTTACCTCACAGATGGTGCATGAGGGGCCTGATGATGTAGTAATTCCTCACAGATGGTGTTATAAGGGCCTGATGTGGTGTAGTAATTCCCTCACAGATGGTGTATAGGGGCCTGTGTGGTGTAGTAATTCCCTCACCGTTGGTGTTATGAGGGGCATCACGTGGTGTAGTAATTCCCTCACAGATGGTATAAGGAACTTCACATGATGCTATACCAATTCATTCACTCGTGGTGTCGTATCATGGGGACACCGTAGTCTGAGGATATGGTCCCAGGCCTCTCTATTGTGGAGTCTCAGGGAATTATCACTGGGTACCTGGGACCTCACTGTGAAGGTTAGCTTGGGTAAGACTCAACTGCCAAGTTGTTTTCACTGACACAGCACTGTCACCACTATTCAACACTGGTTCCATTCCTTTCCCAAATGAAATAGAACTTCTGGCGAGAACTTGTTGATATTTCGGTGGGGAGGAGGGTTCAGGGAGGGAGCTGGTATGGGCCAACATAACAGTTAGCGTGGCTGCTGCTGAGCAGCGTCCAGGTCGTCTGACCCGTCTTGACCCGTCGGTGATCTCTCGTGTGTGTGTGTGTGTGTGTGTGTGTGAATTTATGAGAGACTGGAGTTAATGTATCAATGATTCATAAAATAATCAGAGTTGCAATAAAGTAAATGTCAACCGAATGCTCTGATATATTACATGGTTTCTTAAGACACATATTGACGGCAGTGCCAACATGACACATAACCTCTTGACCCTTAAACCCTGGGCATTGTAAGACCCGCCACACACCTCCCACACGGGCGTATTTTGGAAAATAAAAATAAAAAAAATAAAAAATAAAATCACCTTATAAATGGGTTAATCAAGATAAGAAAAAATACTCAAAGAATGTATTTACACTCAACTATCATTCTAACATGGTTGGAGAGTGTGGAGTGTTAATGAGCAGTGGTGATTGATGAAAGATGTCTTGTTTACGCTGAGGACAGCCCACAGTAGGTGGTGTTAACATGTTGCAACACACAGTTCTTCTTACAAAACGCAAAACATTTCTAGTTTACCTAAAAGAGCTAAACAAATACTGAACGGTGGGAATATTCACACACAAAACTTATCATTATTTTCTTATCACCGGCTGCAACGCTATTTATAAACCGTTTATTATCATTATTATTATTAATATTTTAAAAACCTCTCCGGGTACGATGGATGTGAGAATGAGCAGTGTGTGGCTTGTCATCTTGGAATGGTTTCAGACTCTTTGTTCACTTTTCAGATTGCATAGTGCTTATAGCGTCCGGGAAGTTTTTGGTGAGAGTGTACAGTACTTCTACCGAATTTAAAACGACTTAATGCGTAGAAGTCTTTGTAACACGGAATACACAAGGCAACTCCACACTCCTTGCAATCAAGTCGCCATATCTTTTGCCGTGAACTTCGTGATTGGCTGGTGGGATTGGGAGTGGCAGGGAGGGGCAGTCTGGAGGCCTATCACTGTCCTCACAGCCTCAACAAACTTGACATCATCTGGGTTCTGTTTCTCCCATCATTGTCTTTGTCACCCAATACTATATCAGTGCCACTCAAATCAAGCAACTCTTGACAAACAGAACTACTACAGCCAAGCAAATGTCTTCGGTTATACTTGGCGAGGGTGGGTCATAAGAGAGGGTTAAGGACGTGCATCCCTCACAACATCTGGCGGGTAACTGACCATGAGGCATGACTCAGTTGACTTGAGACAAATACACACGAGGTGAGTTGCCAATTACGCAAATATCCCATACAAAGCATTTCCTCCCGCCTGGACATTCAAAATATGCCGCGAAAAATAAGAACGTTCAGGAATGTCACACCCGGGTTAAAGTTTCTTGATCCAGAAGTAAGCAAACATATACTGAAGTAATGTACCAAGGCAACACCACAGCATCATAGTAACACACATACATACCTCTAAAACTTTATTGGCGTAAAATTTTTTTTTAGAGGTCGGCAGCCGTTTGAACTGCTCCATCACATGTATTTGCAGTTCTTTCTCCTCGACCTCCGGCAGGTTACCAGATTCCTCCAAATCTTGCATGTAAATCTGGAATGGTTTTTGAGCGGCATATTCTGGGAAACCCTTCTCTCTGCAGTGAAGATACATTAGTTAACCTTTGTCACCACTTATGGGAGACCTTTCACATTACCAATTGAGGACTATGTTGCTTGTTGTATTATTTATGAAGCAGATATATAGACACAAAAGAGCACAAGTACTCACTCAAGATATATTTTGAGGTGCTCCTTGCGAGGACCTACATATGAAGGAGCCTTAAAGTCTGGATTCTCTTTCAAGCGTTCTTCAACTTCTTTCTGAAATAATACCAACAATACATTAAGACACCTGTCCTATGTATACATTATCAGTTATCAGCATTTGTCTGCATGATGAGTAAGGTGCATAATCTGCAGCATTAGTGTTGGGATGTAATGCTCTAGAAGCCATTTTCCTGTAAATCATTTACTAATTTACCATATTTTACACTCAGCACAATAAATACTGCACAACATTTCCAACATGCCATTTAGATAAGTGAATATCACCTTCAGATAGCAAGATAAGGTGCAAGAATAGAGTAATCTGTATAGAAAACAGAAGCCATTTAACTTACTTTAAACTGGATCACCAACAATGATATATATATGTAGGGCACTTTCTTGTGTTTCTTCAGCTTTGCAAAGACCAAACTCAATTTCATCGTAGGAGTTGACGAAATTACCCTATTAGAGTCAACTTTCCATATCTATGAACAGAAAGCAAAGGAAATTCAGTCTCTCTCTCTCTTTTTCACATACAAAAACACACAACACAACAGAAATATTATCAATACTGACGCTGAGGCCATCATCTCCCACTCACACTCTTTTAGGACAAAATTTTGTGATAAACATTAAGAATGAGGGAGGCATCAATAATAAACTTTGATTGATAAAGACATCTGAATTTCCTAGAAGCAACTTTCAAAGGGTTTATCAGTTTTACAGACATCTTATTAATATTTAGGAAAAATAAATACCTAAGACTGATATGGGGAATCAATAACCATGACCATTCCACTTAGCACCAACAATAAAGTGGATAAACTAGCTGGTAGAGATAGCTTCACTCTGCTCCTCCACTCTCTCATGTAACTAATCACCCACTATACCTCACCCCTCTATAGCCCACACGGTGTCCTCCACGCAACGTCGACAATTACTGTACTTACATGATATGGTTTCCGGCATGGCGAATAGATTGGCGCTCTGTAAATTCTTTCCTGGGTTCTGCAAGAGATTTAATTTGTATTTTAGAACTGAAGAATACATAAAGAAATATATTACAGTCAATGGTACAGAGCTACCAACCAACCAGCTGTGTCAGCCTTCCTCTACCATCCATGTCAACCAAGCACTTTTAATACTGTATCATTTACTTAGTCTGGTGAAATACACAAAAAGAAGAATAACCTCAGAAATAAACATAGAGACTTGGGTTTCTTCTCTAACTTAAAAATTGTGTAATGACAATAATAGGTTTGTACAGTACTATATATCAAAATTGCCCTTTACAAAACTAACAAGAGTAATGGGGATCGTAAACAGATTACTGGCCTCCTTCTCCATTTTGGTCACCTCATGTTGGGTGGGTGGCCATTAGGTAAATAAGGAAAATATTTTGTATAACAAGAATGAATATACTTGAAGGTAAATCAATGCATGATATGGCGCTCCCATTGATGGTAACAAATCAACCAATGGCGCCTAAATCAGATTTTGTTTCAACAGGAAGCCGACTCTTTCCTACCCATTACAGTCATTATTACCAAGTACAGCTTTAATCATCACAAAATACTACTTGAGGTAAAAGGTATAAGGTATGACTTAAGAGATTCAGCATTAAACTTTTGACTTGCCTTTTTTTTTGGGGAAACGAGAGATCAACTTTTTCAAATCCTCTTGATATTGAGCCTGATACATATCCTTTTGTTCAGCTGGTAAATTCTTCAGGCCTCCAAAGCTAAAGCAAATACACTGGGCTAGAAAAAGAAAAGAGAGGTCAAGAATGATAATCTCCTACATAAAGACAGTCTATGATACAAGGTGAAGATATAAGGCAGAAAACTACAAAAAAAACAGGAATTAGAGAGGAGGAAAACCTTTATATGGTGTAAAACATTCTACCAGGAGCCTTCAGTAATTATGTTTATTCCTTCATCAATGCTGTACCAAGTCATACATATGATCCCCTCATCATTATCTCACTCTCTCTCTAAAACCCAACTTAAAATTTCATTGTCAATTTCTCTCATCAGTAAAATCTATTGTCAAAAGTCACACTGGTTTCACAATCAAGTGACAATTTTAACGTTCGTGCATCATAAAATGTGCGGGCCACGTCTCGTTCTCTTAATTCCGTGTATGTAACCTGACTGGTTATTGATCTTACACACCAGCCTATAAACTGCATGGTGTTAGTATGTGAACTGGCCTCCCGAGTGCCCCAGCCAACATTATATTCCTTGGATGTCCAGACTGTGGATACAGTAAAGCAACTGATAATGCTAAAGGCTTTCCTGTTTCTCTATTACTTATGCCACTATTATATGAGGTGGAACAAGGGTTTAAACAGCCTTGATAGATGCTGTTGATACATAAGAGCAAGTATAGAAAGTGACGGAGAGAATATGACAACACGGAATACCTCGCTATTTCAATCCCGCTTATTCCCAATTGATATTTTAAAGCCAAACTGTGCTATTGTTATTTTTCAACTTGTAACTTTGAGTAGATATGCTTTTTTACTGTTACATGCCACACAATTCTTTATACAGAATGTGAAAAAAATAAAATAAAAAATAAAATAATATATATACATTTATAATTAAAGAAACAATTATCATGAGATCAAGAGATAAACATTTCCCTCGTGTATGGGAGTTAGCTTGTGGATCGTGGGAGGAGGAAGAGAGGGGCTTAGGGACCTCAGCCGCTACTGTGTCCCCGTGTAGTGAAACTATTGTCAACTGGTAATGTGGTATTTTTGTATTTATTTTCTTATTTATTAGTATAATTTTATTTATTCCTCACATTTACTGATACAGTTGGAGAAATCCCTACAATCCCTGTGGTAGCCGAGTCTCCAAATGCAAGTCGCAATAGTAATTTCACTGTTTATGACTGAATGGGTATTGGTCGAGTAGAGATGGACGTGAATCATTCATAATTAGTGATACTAGTAGTACTGTGACATTGCTGTTTAGATATGAGTTACCACAGGGGATGGAGAATACATTTCCTCAACTGGACCTCAGATAATGAGGACTGTACTATTAAATAAAATATAGTGAAAGTTGCCAGCTGAGGCATCCCCTAATTACATCAATTAGTATGGGAAAATAGCCCTGATATTTGTAAATTTGTTGTTCGCTCATACTGCACTAACCCCCATCTTGAGTTTTACCAACTAAAACAGAAAATAAGGCCTCGAGAAGTCTTGAGCCTGGAAATAAGGTGATTACTCTTCATCATAGAGAATATTAGTTAAGAAAGATACCTGGTACACACACACAAAATAACAACTTTAGAATTAAGAAAGACAAATATATACAGTAAATAATAATTATGCAATATAAACTTACCCCCTTCACAGAGGATTTACTTAAAAGTCTTTAGAAAACGACTTATGGGTTGTCTAATCTTTTCTTTCTCGAGGCAAAGGACGACACTTTTTCTTCTGCCTCTTTATAATTGTCGCAAGTGTCTGAAAAATAGTAAGATTAAATAGAGCATTAGTTCAAAAGGTACCCACCCACCCACATATCAAGCTCTGGCTATAGCACACTGATGATCATTTCATATAAAAGTGTGAAGAGTTACAAATACATACAATGAAAGCTTATTAGGTTATTATTACATCTCATACTTACTTCATGGAATCTGAGAGTAAATCTCCATGAATCGCTTCTTGCAATTCTCTCAGTGGTCACCAAATGCCCTTCATCCCAATTAAAATTTTCAATCTGACCGACAATTCTTGGTGTCCTTCTTGAGTGAGAGCCTTCATCTTCTCAGCAGCTCTAGTTCCTCCTCCATAGTCCAGTTTTGACACTCTGTAAATAAACATTAGGTGCCAGTGTACAGGGGGAAACAATAATCATACCCATCAACATTCACTCAAGGGGTGAACACTACCTACTGAGCTATATGCCAGCAACACTGAATAACATCCACTGCTAAGGTGGTGTATTCCCAACTATGGACATGATTCACATTTGAGAATTGACAACTTTTGCTGGTCATGAAAATTTTGGCCCAAGATGTAGGGACTACTCAGGCCACCACTGTCCCTCAACACCTAAATTTTCTCATCAACTTTGGGTAAACCTCAGGAATAACTCCAGGGATCCTAACAGCCAGAAATCAGACAAGTTTGGAAAAATTCTCAAGCATGATGCTCGATCCACAGGAAATATTAATGTTGACAATTTGTACAAAACTATTTATGTGCCAGAAACCTGTCTTGAACAAGATTAAGTTCCTACAATTTAAGTGATTAAGTCTAGGCCACTTGACATTATACATATAATACTGTATTATCATTTAATTGCTACATCAGCTGATTAACAAAGTATATGTAGCAACAGTACCTACTTCAAGGTCCTCATCTTCCACACTCACAACTTTTCAGAATTACTCCTTTGCTTTTTATTCTATTTTAGATGGACTTGATGGACTTTCAGAGTCTTTCTTTTAACTGTCTTTTCATAGAAGTCTTTAGTACATTGTCTGCAGGAACTTTTACAGGAGACATCGATGAAACATTTTCTTGGGATTTCTGAAAAAATAAATAAAAATAAATAAATAAAAGGAATATTTCTTTAAGTCCTGTAATCAAACTGTTACGACACATGCACACACTATAGCACTACGACAAACATCCTATTTCCTTCCCTTTAAGGTGTAATGGCATCCCAGGACGCACGGCGTAGTAGGGGTCTATTGGCATCCCAGTAGCATGGCAATTTTATATTTTCCGGTAACTAGTCATGCTGTTTATGCGAAACCTCATCCCTGCATCTATTAGGCCATGTTTCCTTCAGTACCACATTTCTACCAGAAGTGAGTGGTAAATGTATTGTACAGTATATAGTGTAGATACAATATGACTAGGGTCTGTGGGTCTGCCATCACTCACCCTACACCTCGTTTTAAGTATATAACTGTACAGATAAATAAAGTGAAACTAAATCGTATAAGTGATACTACAATAAAGTAAGTAAGTGACCCCTTTGTCCTCCAACTTAAGATTAGTCCACTACAATGTAAGTACACTGTAGATAGGTATTGTTAACTGATTTTGTTTATGGGTGTAATTTTTCAGTAAAAGCGGTGGTCCAAATTACCGGGAAGGGGGGGGGTTCCCACACAAGTCAGACTCAGATAAATCGGACCTTGAGCCCCATATAGTCTGACTTATGGGAGGTGTTACTACAATGAAAACTGTAGGTGCTGTGAAGTTGTGAGAACATGAAGAGTGAGTTGGTAGTGTGTCAAGTGGAATCCTACATTATCAGACCTTTCCTTATCTCTCAGTCAGTTCACACTAAGATACAGAGGGTGATGACTCCTGACTCTCTGACTCAGCAACAACCATAAGTGATGAGTTCAGAGGGGTGATGAACCCCTGACTTCTCTGACTCACAACAACCATAAGGATGAGTTCAGAGGGTGATGACTCCCTGACTTCTGACTCAGCAACAACCATAAGTGATGAGTTCAGAGGATGATGACTCTGACTTCTGACTCACCAACAACCATAAGTGATGAGTTCAGAGGGGTGATGACTCCTGACTTCTCTGACTCAGCAACAACCAAAGTGATGAGTGATAATTATGCATTTCTTATTCCTAAAATATATTTCTCACATTAAGACTATAAGAATCTACTCACCAATAATGCTAACTCCCCAGATACTAATATATGAGGGGTTGATCATGAACTTTTTTTTCTTTCTAAACAAGACAGAAGAGAAGAGTCTGAAATCAATGACTCTTGAATAATCTGAAGTAGCCTCACCATCCTGCCCCTCCTTCCCACTCCTTAGGCAAGAGCATCTTAGCCACTACTTGATTAACTTTCTCCAAATCTACTTCCACCTCACGGGAACAAAGAAAGACTTCTAAATAAACACCCACAACACATGTAGATTGATTGGCCAACTGACACAACCACATAAACTACAAAATCACAAACTTGGCTACAAATCCTGGAAATAATAGTATCAAGACCTCAGCCAATAACTATGGTACTGTACATATCTGGCAGTAAGACAATGTCAATTTTTTTCTTCTTTCTGTCAATTTTCTTACTGCCAAAACTTATTCTCTACTATACCACAGCCTCACATTTCCCGCCATCTACCCATATTATTGTTCTGTAAATCACCCAATCAGAGTAACCATCCACCATCACTCACATGATTGCCATTACCAGCCACCTTAGTCTTCTTCTTCTTCTTCTTCTTGGGTTTTGGTGATAATACAAATATCAAGCTGTTCTGTGTCTCGGGCTCGACTTTCTTACAACCTCTTCAAATGCCCTTTTTCTTTTTCTTTTTAACTTTTGTGATTCTGAAAAAGAATAAAAAATTAATTAAATAAATAAAAAGTTAACTATTTACAGTAGGGTATAATATTTCAAGAGTGGGTGAATTATACGATGCAAAGTAAGACTCAACATAAACACACCGGTAGGTTGTTACTTGATAAACACATACGTGGCCTATATACCTCTGACTACAACAATGTAATTAAATACAGTAATACCCGCTTAGCGGTTTTAAACTTATAGCGATTTCCGCATATCGCGTTGCCTGCAGAAGCGAACTTTCACTGCGGGGTTTTCCGCATTATCACAGCATGAAGTGTCGGCTCGAGGCGCTATTTTTAGGTCGCCCGCCTGCCTGCCTTCTAGTCTCGCCTCTCCTCCTCCTCCCTCCCCCCGCCTCCCTCCGCCTGGGCAAGCCGCACTGTAAGGTTGCGCAGTGTGTGTCTTCTACTAACGTAAGTGTTACACCTAACTTTTAGTTTTTCCTAACCCCTTTATTTTTCCTAACTTAACCTTTATTTTTCCTAACCTAACCTCTTCTATATTACTTGTTTGTTCATACCATCATAAAGTTAAGATAAAATTTTTACTACAACATAGTTGTGTGTAGTCCAAAAAGTGGAGTTTGGGGGTCGGGCCAGTTTCTATTGGAATTAATCCCATATGTTCTGTTGTTCACTTAGCGCGGTTTCACTTAACACGGTACCCTGTGGGTTCTATTGACTTAGCTGTAGTACTACTGTACAGTTCAATCTCAACGTAATATAAAATGTAAAATATGTAATTACCGCATTTTTATAAATTTGGCACATACAAACTTTGCCATCACCCACTGTAACATTACTGTACAGGAGTCTCCAGTTACAAACACCCGGCGATATGAACGACGTCCCTTATGGTCAATTATTTTAGAACCCGACATAG
Organism: Homarus americanus; assembly: GCF_018991925.1. Taxonomy (NCBI): domain Eukaryota; kingdom Metazoa; phylum Arthropoda; class Malacostraca; order Decapoda; family Nephropidae; genus Homarus; species Homarus americanus. Next base: position 2,345 of record NW_024725347.1, on the reverse strand, counting down.
GTACAACTGGTTATGTAGTATTAACGTATGAGAACTAGGTTAGTTTTTGTGGTGTAGAGGAGAGCAGAGCGCGCGTGGGGAGCAATGCATCGCCCGACCCGCGTGCCTCGAGGAGCATCAATCGCTTCACCCTCACCGCTGCGTGTGCTGATCAAGGACAAATTGTTGTTTTTGTGTATTAACTTTCTGGCCTCATCATGGCTCCCAAACAAGTGATTGTAGTGCATCCAAAAGGAAAAATAATTACGATGGAAGAAAAGTTGATGTAATAAAACGTTCTGAAAAAGGCCAAACACCCTCAGTGGTTGGTAAGCGTTGAGCTTCAGTCGGTCACGATAAATAACAATTTTGAAAGCAAACAGAAAATTCTTGAACATTTGGATCTACACCAATGCACTCAACTGTGATAACAAAACAAAAGTGAATGTGAATTGAAATGGAAAGATTGTTAGTGATATGGGTGGAAAGATTAGCCAGTCTCAAGGTTTAGATGTGAGTTAAACTTGAATTATTACTTTCCTTTATCATTCAATTTCTTTAAATTAAGTGATTTGAGATTAATAAAAGGACTTATGATGTATTGTACATAAGGCGTGTTCCGACTTAGAAGTCCCTCAAAACCGAACTCGATCAAGTAACCGAGACCCCCTGAACCATAAAACAATTGACATTAAGCTATCTTATAATTTAACTCTATGTCATGCTGTTCTAACACTATTACTCCATGCTCTAATACTCAATGCCATTACACTAAGTAACACCCCACCATCCCCACCTTCCTTCAGACCAACATAGCTCGCTGTACAGGGTCTCATAAGTCCTTCACCACGGGTGAAATAATGTGTCCTTTACTTATTTTCAGGACGATGGAATCATGAAAATTACCACCAGAAAAAAAACCACACACACACACACAAGATGCTGTACAGGTTTCCTCTCCAATATTTTTGTGTTTCGGTACGCGGCAAGTTTTGGCAATGGACAGCACCAACTTCTCACTGGTGGTAAATGTGCGGGATAAGTACATTATTGATCCATTATATTTGAAGTTATCTAGAATACATCCCTATGCCACTATAGGTTCTTCAATGATGGTCTTGCCAAGGAACAAAATTGGGAGGGAGCTGTACTGTATTAAATTAATGACCTTAAATATTAGGGAAAATAATGTTCTGATTCATTTTGGTTAAGTTCCACACAGGAACAGAAAGGTGTTTTCTTCAGGGCCTGACTAAATCTCTTAGACACACTCATTTTCTCAGTGGCATATAGCTCTCCACTATTACTATTAGAGTTCTTCAGGAAGATCACTTACTTTCTGTACTATCTATAGTTGCTAGCTGCCACTTCTTCACTTGGTCTTCAATCAGAATCTTTTTTTCTTTTTCTTACCTAAAATAAATTCCTAGTTATTATACTTAAATCTATCAACATCAGGGTTTAAAATATACACGTGCTGTATTTATCACAGGAAGACAGCAAGGGACCTCTTAGCCAAGAAGGAGTGTTATTGACGTTGTCTGGCAGAGGGACTCGACAATTAAAAGGATGACGAAGTAGGTTTAGCGAGCCAAAATGAGGATGGTCAGACAGATGTATAATGACAGAATCCTCTTCAGTGCCAAGAATTGATAGAACTGAAAGCACTGGTGATTTGATGAAGAACCACATGCATGAAGGCCAAAAATGGCGTGGGGCGGCCGTTGGAGAAATTACCTAGAAATAAGAACCTGACAAGAGGCTAGGCCGAGTCTGTCGGGTTGAAGAGCTGCCATCAGGTTATCACAGCTAACCCATCCATGTGTGAAATGGCCAGAAATAGGTGATTATGATGAATTACCAGTCCATGTATGATGTTCTTATAGAGTATATACACACACACACACATGTCTGGTAATTCAACATACCTAGCTCCAACTACCTATACTCTGGGATGAATAGTACAATATTCTTTAATAAAACATTAAAATATCGATAATTTTTGAAACACCCGTGACTGACCATTCTGGATAAAACACACAGCAATGTATCATCAAATCTTTCTGTCTGACATCATAGGACACATAGACTGGTAAGCTTATGGATACATTCTGATGATCATTTAGTCTAAGGTACAAGCCTGAGACACATTGTACAGGAGGATTCAGATCTGGAATCATAGCAATTTTACACTTCTGTTTCCTTTGTATTTTGGATGAGACAATCACTGTGGTTGATGAAGAGGCCATGGACCAAGAGAACACCTCCCTCCCTGCCTACATAGACCAGATGTGATGCCACGTGACTGTTTCCTTTAGTGATGCCAGAAACAAGTGGCTTCAAGTCATAACAAAACCATAATGAAA
>NW_024725346.1:0-27343 GCF_018991925.1 Homarus americanus | reverse complement strand
TAGAAAGGTAGAAGCACATGGCATCAAAGGTAACATCCTTAATTGGATTAGGGCGTGGTTACAGGACAGGAAACAGCGAGTGAGCATTAACGGCACTAAGTCCCATTGAGCAACGTCACAAGTGGAGTTTCCCAAGGCTCAGTACTTGGACCATTATTATTTATTATATACATAAACGACATAGATATCGGCATAGACAGCAACATAAGTAAATTTGCTGATGACACTAAAATAGGACGTTTTATCAAATCTGACGAGGACTCGGCAAAACTACAGGAAGATCTAAACAAATTTTTCCAATGGTCTGAAAAATGGCAGATGAAATTCAATGTAGACAAATGTAAAGTACTCAGTATAGTAGATGTAAACAGGGAAACCAGATACCAGATGAACAACGATGCCATAGAGAAATCCGACTGCGAGAGAGATTTAGGAGTAATGATAAGTAGGAACCTTAAGCCAAGTAAACAATGTGTTTTTGCTCGTAACAAGGCTAATAAAGTACTTGGGTTCATACAAAGGAGTGTTAGTTACAAGACTAGCGAGGTCATCCTAAAACTGTATCTTACTTTCAGGGAGACCATACCTGGATTACGCAGTTCAGTTCTCGGCTCACCGTATTACAGAGAGAATGGATATAGAATCCTTGGAAAGAATTCAGAGGAGAATGACAAGACTAATCCCGGGCATTAAGAACCTTGAGTATAGAGACAGGTTAAAGCATCTTAATTTGCACTCCCTCGAGAGGCGTAGAGCGAGGGGCGACCTGATAGAGGTGTATAAGTGGAAGGCAGGGCTAAACAAAGGGGACATTACAAAGGTACTCAAATTATCCAACCAGGAGCGAACTCATAACAATGGTTTTAAATTGGACAAATTTAGATTTAGGGGTGAAATAGGTAAACACTGGTTTGGAAACAGAGTAGTGGATGAATGGAACAAGTTACCAAATATCATCATTAACTCGAATACGCTGAATTGCTTTAAACATAGGTTGGATGCTCATATGAGCAATAGGGGTTGGGTGTAAACGGGACTGCCCAGTATGGGCCAATAGGCCCGCTGCAGTTTCCTCCATTCTTATGTTCTTATGTTCTTATGTTAACCCGTAAAGGCGCACAATTATATTTTGCGATCTGTACATCATATGAAAATGCAAGTGATAGTGAGGAGCAAGAATGATAGTGAGAGGCAAGAGTTATAGTGAGGGGCAAGAATGATAGAGAGAGGCAAGAGTGATAGTGAGGGGCAAGAATGATAGTGAGAGGCAAGAGTGATAGTGAAGGGGAAGAGTGATAGTGAGAGGCAAGAGTGATGGTGAAGGGGAAGAGTGATAGTGAGAGGCAAGAGTGATAGTAAAGGGGAAGAGTAATAGTGAGAGGCAAGAGTGATAGTGAGGAGCAAGAATGATAGTGAGGGGGAGAAGAGTGATAAGTAAAATGCAAACCAGGCGATAAATATTTCAGCACAGGATTAATGCTTCTTGCTGCCCTCCTTCCAAACTTGGCCTGATGAAACACCACATAATGTATCTCCCAGCTGTGAGAGTTTTCCTGTATTTACTCACCAAAGTTTACCTACGTTTAATGTTACTTAATATTATGTGACTTAAGGGTTTACCCACGTTTATTGTTACTTAATGTTATGTTACTTTAGAGGGGTTTATCCACGTTTATTGTTACTTAACCACCGCCACCACACACACTATACCACCACCTGTCATCACTGTTCACCATCCACCACCACACACTACACCATCACCTGTCACCACTGTTCACCATCCACCACCACACACTACACCATCACCTGTCACCAGTGTTCACCATCCACCACCACACACTACACCATCACCTGTCACCACTGTTCACCATCCACCACCACACACTACACCATCACCTGTCACCACTGTTCACCATCCTCACCACACACTGTACGCCTGGTGACATATTCATTAACCTGTTATTTTTTCTCTCCATGAAAAACTCATAATTGAGTTTCCATTAGCACTAATATGTGAGCCTTTACGTGAACAGAGAGAGAGAGAGAGAGAGAGAGAGAGAGAAAGAGAGAGAGAGAGAGAGAGAGAGAGAGAGAGAGAGAGAGAGAGAGAGAGAGAGAGAGAGAGAGAGAGGAGAGAGAGAGAGAGAGAGAGAGAGATTCTTTCACCTATTTAAAGACACGTATGCACACACACACACACACACACACACACACACACACACACACACACACATACATATACATTATCAATGATGCCCTAAGAGAAACCCCTGCTCGCTGGAAATATGTCGACGACTCCACCATTGGGATCAGTGTCAACAATTCTGCTCCCGACTATACCGCCCTTCAGGATTTATTGAACAGTCTCCAAAACTGGGCCACCAACATTCAACAACCATGTCACCATCAACCATACCAAGACCATGGTTATGCACATCAACCTCTCCTCCGACGTTGTCCCACCCCCTTCCATTACTTTAGGTCCCAACACACTCCAGGTTGTAGATTCCACGAAGCTTCTTGGCGTCACCATAGACAACAAACTAAATTGGACACCACACGTCAGTGAAGTTGTCAAATCCTCCAGTTTCCGTCTCCACCTCCTCCGCCGACTCAAGTCCCTCGGAGTTCCTGCACACGAGCTCCTCAGTGTTTACACAACATTCATACTTCCCAAGCTCACCTATGCCTCCCCTACCTGGTCTTCCTCCCTAAATGCCACACAACGTAAACACCTAGAAAAAGTGCAAAAGAGGGCATGCAAGATTATTCTCTCCCCTTCCTACTCCACATATCAAGAAGCGCTCAACACACTGACCCTCTTGGCTCTCACTGACCATCACCACGACCTCATCTGCAAATTTGGTGAGAAGTTTCTGCACCATCCTCGACACCGGCTCCTACTACCACCGGAGATCCCTCGCCCGAGAATTGCTGTTCGACACCACAACCGCATCCTGCCCATACGAGCACGAACTGATCGCTATAAGAACAGCCCAGTCCCATCCATTGTAAAAATTATCAATAACTTGTAGTCAACCAGTGTATTCACTCTCAGTCAATCTTACTTTTTGCAGTCACTATGTTGAAATGCCCTGTAGTATGACCTTCTCCCCACGTAGTTATTATATATCATATTTATATCACTTATGTTACTTCTATATTATTTGTAAATCAAGAGACCCATTCCCCAATTATGTAACTGTACTGTATATTTTCAACCTTCCGGCTGCCATGCTCTTTCAATAAACGGTTAATTATTATTATTATTACACACATACACACATACATACATCACGGGAAAATGGCTTTGACACTGATCTAGTAGTATGCTGTTTTTGTGCCTAAGTTAGGCTTTTAGGACCTAACCTAACTTAACCTGATGACCGACTTCCTCCATATTATTGAGAGAATGAAGAGGTTCTCGTAAGATTTGCTATAGTGTTTTACAAAATGAATGAATGTAGAAATTGCTATATATATATATATGTTGATTGTGAAAGTTAAGTGAGAAATAATAATAATAATAATGATAATAATAATAATAATAATAATAATAATAATAATAATAATAATAATAATAATAATAATAACAATAATAATAATAATAACAATAATAATGTCTTATCACCTACTCGTTCTTCTCACTTTTCCTTCCTTCCTTTCTTCCTTCCTTCCTTCCTTCCTTTCTTCCTATTATTCCTATTTCATCATATATTTATTCATGTCTTAAATAACCTCACTAACTGTAAACTCTTTCCATTGCTTTTATCCCCAGAGCAACATAACAACTGTGTGTTTTATGGTGGCATTAACCAATCGTTTTGTATGTCTGTTCTGTGGCGTGTGTTTGTTGTGCTAATGTTATTACTGAGTCGCCTATTTCTCCCCACCTCCTCACCTCCTCTTGCCTTTCCCCCTTCCTCTTCCTCCATTCCCTCTACTCTTCTCCCCTCCCCTTCTCCTTATCCTCCATCTCCTCCATCTCCCTATCCCCCTCCTTCTCATTTTTCTTTGTCCTCTTTATTTCTCCTCCTCCTCCTACTCTTCCTTCCTTCTTTTTTCCCAGGTGATAAAAATTTTAGATTCAAGTCGTCTGCATAAATTAATGAAATTGTAAATTTTCTCTTTGTGCCTCCAGCCACTAGCGACATATGTACATTTCAAAGTGTTTCCGAGTCACGGCGAAGCTCAAGTGAAGTTTGTGGGAGTGGTGATGGTGTTATAGTGGTGATGGTGGTGGTGTGGTGATGGTGTGATAGTGGTGATGGTGATGGTGTGATAGTGGTGATGGTGGTGATAGTGGTGATGGTGGTGGTGTTTCGTGGTAATATTAGTGGTGAATGAACAAAACCTATCTTACATTAAAATTTCCCTTCCATCCCAACACATAATGTGTTTACAGAGATAGACAAAGTACCGATGAAAATTATCTGAACAAAAGTATTATTAGACTAAAGAAAACGCACTTATAGAAATGTAAAAAGTAACTTATCTAAATCTACTGAAGTAAGCTTACAAACTACCACAACTTTACTGTATACTTAAGTAGAATAGAGCAAAAAGTAACTCCCTAGATATATACAGTCGTAGTTATGGTGGTACAATGTCCCCTAACGATGGGTCAGTTGTACACATTTACATGGTTGTGAGAACGGACCACAGAAGAGGACATAGTTCTTTTTGTTTATTCATACACGTTGAATACTGTTTACAAATGCTACCAACAGTAACACGCTTTGGGTTAAACATTAGCCTACTCCAGGGAAACAAACCTACAAAGGCTCCTGAACCTGACAGAGGAGTGATGATGGACAGAGAGCCCCATTAAAGAGGCTTATCAAAATATTATGATACTCTTGCTTACGTTACGTGGACATTATTTTTCCCGGTAACGAGTAACGACACAAACACTGAAAAGGTTACTTAAATAACAGGTAAATCATTAACACTCACAATTATCACCAGGTAAATCATTAACACTCACAATTATCACCAGGTAAATCATTAACACTCACAATTATCACCAGGTAAATCATTAACACTCACAATTATCACCAGGTAAATCATTAACACTCACAATTATCACCAGGTAAAACATTAACACTCACAATTATCACCAGGTAAATCATTAACACTCACAATTATCACCAGGTAAATCATTAACACTCACAATTATCACCAGGTAAATCATTAACACTCACAATTATCACCAGGTAAATCATTAACACTAATCACCAGTTAAAACAACTTCACTTCACAGTAAACATATTAGGTGGGTCATTCACGTCATGTTATCAGAGACACGTAATGACCTCTAGTGTCAGGTGTAATTAGTACCTAACAAGCACACCACCAAGACACTACTCACTCACACAAGACAACGAGTAATTACCTCTGTCTTTCAGGTGTGTAGTGAGAGAGAGAGAGAGAGATCAAAACAACTAATTATTCACATGTCAGAAGTAAAGGTCTTTTCATTTAATTTTTCAATCATAACCAGACTCGAGTTTAGCCTGGTCTCTCTCTCTCTCCCTCTCTCTCCCTCTCTCTCTCTCTCTCTCTACAGCCCTGGGGGAGAGGGAAGTGGGCCAGTACTTACTACTGGGGTGAATAATTAAAAAAAAAAAAAAAAAAAAAATGTGCGAAATTAACTGAAGACGGATAGCGTGTGTAAACGAGATAAACACACACACACACACACACACACACACACACACACACACACACACACACACACTCACACTCACACACGCACTCACACACACACACACACACTTCAGTTTTACTCTACAATACACTACATTATTCGCTGTACAGATCTATCTGCTTTAGTTCAATGGCTTCTGTGGCTACACTGACCCACCCACCGCACTGATGGTAGTGGTTGGTGGTGGTTGTAGTGGTGGTGGTGATGTTATGGTAGTGGTAGTGGTGATGTTATGGTAGTGGTGGTGGTGGTGATGTTATGGTAGTGGTGGTTGTGATGTTATGGTAGTGGTGATGGTGATGTTATGGTGGTGGTGGTGGTGGTGATGTTATGGTGTGGTGGTTGTAGTGATGGTGATGAGTGATGGTGATGATGAGTGGTGGTGGCGATGATGAATGCTAGTGGTGATGAGTGCTGGTGATGACTGGTGGTGATGAGTGCTGGTGATGAGTGATGATGATGAATGGTGCCTGCCTGCCTGCATGCCCCTCTCTCTCTCTCTCTCTCTCTCTCTCTCTCTCTCTCTCTCTCTCTCTCTCTCTCTCTCGGGGTCAGGGGTCACAGTAAGCTGCGGATGAGCAATTATAAGCCTTAAAACTATTATACTGTCATAACAATACCTTGGTGAAGGAGGAAGGAAGGAAGGAAGGAAGGAAGGAAGGAAGGAACGGGGGAGGGATAGAGGAAGCCAAATTAAACTAGTGTGAGGAATTATGTTGAAGGATTAATAGTGACGATTAATTTTCCTGAGAGAAGGTGACGAAGAGAAGGAGAAGTAGGAGAAGGAGAAGGAGGAAAACGTGATGAATGAAAGGGAATGAAGAGGAGGAAGAGTTGGAGGGGGAAATGGCGATAAAAGTTGATAGCGAGTGAAAAGTACGATAAAAAGGTCGGAATCTCTCTCTCTCTCTCTCTCTCTCTCTCTCTCTCTCTTCTGGTGTTCACTACGGTATAATACAACAGATATTTTTCCACGTTATATAATTTTCAGGGGGAAGAGAGATACTATTATTGCAGGCAGCTTCCAATATCATATTTTACATTGTGGAAGATAAATAATGACCAAGAAAATATACTTTAGTTTATTCTAGGCTGTGAGATAGACAGATAGACAGAAAGAGAGAGAGAGAGAGAGACTATCTTCTTGTTTATATTATGACCCAGAGTATTTCACTGAGGAAGGGAAGCACAAGGCAGAATATATCACCATTGAAAATAGAACTATCTGCCAGGCTGCTATACCCAACATACTGTAGTTGCTAAATACATGAATGTTGCTGTAGTGAGAATGATATAGATGATTAGAAAAGCAAAATGTACAGATAATCGTAAAAATACAAATGTTTGGATGAATGTATAGAAAAAGGGAAAAGTGATAGTAAGTGTTAACAAAAGTAGGGAGATAGGGAATTAAGAAGGAAGATAGAAAGAAAGATATAATTTGGTGATTAACTAAACGAAAGAGGAAGTGGGAAGAAGGAGAAGAAGAAAGGGACATACGCTAAAAAAAGATAAACAGAGAGAGCCATAAAAAGGGATAAATATGAGAGAGAGAGAGAGAGAGAGAGAGAGAGAGAGAGAGAGAGAGAGAGAGCGCACAGTGTCTGGCAAAATTCAGGTGCGGATTGTGTTCAGAGGGTGTGAACACGCTGAGAGAATGAGAATTGTTGGATTTTGAGATGGATGGTGATGTTGGTAGGAAAAAGGAAAATCCAAAATAACATGGAACGATGGTGTGTGTGTGTGTGTGTGTGTGTGTGTGTGTGTGGAACATCAGTGTGTCGTGTTCCGTCAGCTTCCCTGTAGCCATCCATCACAGCGCTGTGGGTTCATTCTTGACTATCATATAAACAGACACCTAACCTAACTAAGGCAGGAGGCAGGGTGTCTAGGGAAGAGTTTAAGCACAATCCTTCACTTTATGTGTTTAGTTTTCGTGTAACTTTGGTCATAAAGGGATTTTAATAACTCTTTTCTTCTGTGAAATGAAGCTAAGTTTTGGCTTCATCTTCAACACAGCTCTTCATGTTTTTATCTTCAGTTAAACACAAGTATTTCAGTACAATTATGTATATAAATTGTTTGTCATGTGTAAGATGAAAACAAGACAAGCAATAATACACACTTGAGATTTGCATATTAAAATTACTTCAAAATTATTATATTTCGTCTTTTCTGTGGAGGTTTATTAACTTTGTATACTGTGTTTAAAATTTTGTAAACTAGAGAACTTTAGTTTAATTAACTGAAAAGTTGTAATATTTTTCATGCTTTTAAGTTTCACTGCATTCATCTACTGAGGTGGTACCATGCTAGTATTATTTCACCAACCGGGAGTTATATTCAGCATTATTTCACCAACCGGGAGTTATATTCAGCATTATTTCACCAACCGGGAATTATATCAGTATTATTTCACCAACCGGGAGTTATATTCAGCATTATTTCACCAACCGGGAGTTATATTCAGCATTATTTCACCAACCGGGAGTTATATTCAGCATTATTTCACCAACCGGGAGTTATATTCAGCATTATTTCACCAACCGGGAGTTATATCAGTACTATTTCACCAACCGGGAGTTATATCAGTATTATTTCACCAACCGGGAGTTATATCAGTATTATTTCACCAACCGGGAGTTATATATATCGGTATTATTTCTACCAACCGGGAGTTATATTCAGCATTATTTCACCAACCGGGTTATATTCAGCATTATTTCACCAACCGGGGTTATATTCAGCATTATTTACCAACAGGAGTTATATTCTGGCAGTATTCTACCAGCAGGAGTTATATTCAGCATTATTTCACCAACCGGGAGTTATATTCAGCATTATTTCATAACCGGGAGTTATATCAGTACTATTTCACCAACCAGGAGTTATATCAGTATTATTTCTACACCAACCGGGGTTATATAATTATTTCACCAGCAGGAGTTATATCAGTGGCTATTTCCTGCTTGGGGAGTTATATTCAGCATTATTTCACCAACCGGGAGTTATATCAGTACTATTTCACCAACCGGGAGTTATATCAGTACTATTTCACCAACCGGGAGTTATATCAGTACTATTTCACCAACCGGGAGTTATATCAGTATTATTTCACCAACCGGGAGTTATATCAGTACTATTTCACCAACCGGGAGTTATATCAGTACTATTTCACCAACCGGGAGTTATATCAGTATTATTTCACCAACCGGGAGTTATATCAGTACTATTTCACCACTCTAACCCCATTACTACTGTTTGCAACCTAAGTCATAAGTCACTCTTGTAGTTCATTTTGATGAGAGAGAGAGAGAGAGAGAGAGAGAGAGAGAGAGAGAGAGAGAGAGAGAGAGAGAGCCATGGTTATGTTTATCTGATAAATATGTGTTTCCTGAGTTAGTCTATAGTGATGATATTTTAGAAATAATATTGATGACGTCGGTAAAAGAATATATATACATAACAGAGACAGCAAAGGTGTAGAGATGATGGTTTAACTTCTTGAGGACGATGGTTTAACTTCTGCAGGACGATGGTTTAACTTCTTGAGGACGATGGTTTAACTTCTTGAGGACGATGGTTTAACTTCTGAAGGACGATGGTTTAACTTCTGAAGGACGATGGTTTAACTTCTGAAGGACGATGGTTTAACTTCTGCAGGACGATGGTTTAACTTCTGAAGGACGATGGTTTAACTTCTTGAGGACGATGGTTTAACTTCTTGAGGACGATGGTTTAACTTCTGGAGGACGATGGTTTAACTTCTGGAGGACGATGGTTTAACTTCTGCAGGACGATGGTTTAACTTCTGGAGGACGATGGTTTAACTTCTTGAGGACGATGGTTTAACTTCTGAAGGACGATGGTTTAACTTCTGGAGGACGATGGTTTAACTTCTGCAGGAGAAAGTAATCGCCGCCTTTCTTTAGAACTTTTTCTTATTTTCTCCATCTTGCTCCTCTTCCTCTCTCCTCTCCCTCCATCTTGCTCCTCTTCCTCCCTCCTCTCCCTCCATCTTGCTCCTCTTCCTCTCTCTTATCCCTTCCTTTCTCTCCCTCCTTCCTGCCCCCCACTTCTTCTTCCCCTCCTTCCCCTCCCTCCTTTTCCAACCCTCTCCCTCTCCCTCCCTCCCCTTTCTCTACACAAGCCTCCCTTTCCTCTCCCTCCCTATCCCTCTCTCCCTCTCAGCTCACTCCTTCACTATTATTTCTTTCAACATAAGTGGGATTTTTTTCTCGAGATCTTTTCTGACTTTTATTCTACAAAATTTGCTGTTAAACATTTGAGTGACTAATGAATAAGCAGTGACCTTCATCTTGTTTATTCATTTGGGTTCATTTTTTTAGTGTTTTATTTTTATTTTGTTATTCACTAATAATTTCTTATGCTAGGTAGAGTAACGTGTGTGTGTGTGTGTGTCCTCACCAACACCTAGTGATCGGTAAGCTGTATCAATAGTCTCCTCACCACGTCCACTCGTGTAGATATAATGAGTAATGAACACTTTCAGCAATTAGGATACAAAGGTCAAAGTCATCAGAAGGTCATTAATTCTATTTCTCCTCGTAACTCCAACATGAAGGATGTCATTTGTTGCATTACAATTATCGACAAAAGGAATATGAAAATAATTAGTTTTTTTATGTTTTTGTCACGTCAGAGACTAATGTTGACTAAGATGGCTTTAGTGTCATAATGTTTACATGTTTATCAAAATAAATCACCTGTAGTCATTAAAGGTTGATACATTTTAGGCACCTTTATAGGTCAAAGGTTATGGTGGCACTGTCCGAGATAGGAACAAAGTGTTAATTAAGTATCTTAGAAACTGTTGGATAAAAACAGTTATAGTGTAGAGACTTTTGTTACTGTTGTGAGTCAGCGAATCAGTTCCATATTTCTCCATTACTGAGTCATCAGAGTCAGTACCAATTAACTCGGCCAGTAACTGACTCAGCCACAACAACGAAGCCGAATAAAAATTTAAAGTTCTTAACACGATGTAAACATAGAACAGATGAAACAAATTACCTACAATATATCTAACAAAAACAAAAACATGTTACCCCAAAACTAAAAGAAGTAAAAAACACAAACCATATCTTTTTCAGAATAGTGAAGATCTTTTTTTCATATTGTTTCATATTGCTGGGGAGTTCTGCTCCCGCTGGGACAATGGCTTTCACTTGAAAAGAAAAATATGAAGAAAAAAATATATTAGACAACTCTCTTCCCCATGTAGTGTACAGTACGTAATGTGTGTGTGTGTGTGTGTCATATTCTCCAGTCATCGATATATCACATTGTATATACAGTACAACTATGTAACTGTGTATCAATCTGTTTATGTTTTCATCTTCATTTCCACCTATTAATTAAGACCATTTATCTCTTCTATTTCTAACTACCTGTACATTATGCATCATTATACATCACGTATCTCAATGTGTCTCTCTGCTCGATTACCATTATCATCATCATCATCATCATAAGAGGACCTTCAATCAGTAAGCTATATGATACACTCCAGGTAAAGTAATTTAGTTATGAACACTAATGTTTGATACAAGCAGAAGTAATAACAAGGGCAGACACATGGACTTGTTACGTCTTAACTCATAACCAGACAACACGAGTATAAATATTGGGATCACTAGTGGAAGGTAAACATTATTGGAACGTAGAGTGTGAAAATCAGACCCGATTATATAAAGTCTTCTAAAAAAAACTTAACCTACTTGTTCCTTAGGATAATCCAGTATCAGTAACGTCAGTACCAGGTCAAAGGTCAAATGTGGTAGACGGAGAGGAGAGGTTGATGAATCGTATAGGAATGTGGTAGAGAGCGAGAGAGGTAAGGGAATAGAGAAGTTGAACTTTTAACCTTTAAAAACGACAAAACAAGAAAGAAAATTGTTTAATATTTCCTGACGACTCAAGGCATGGTAACAAATACATGACCTAATTATTATTACATGTGTTTCAATAAATTAATTTGGTTACGAAAGACAGTAGAAGATAATTGCAGTCTTTCTACACAACGAAGAAATAAGATACGTCATAATATAATATAGTAACTGTAGCAGATATAACACTCATGGTCTTGTTAATATATAAAACGTCACACACAGAGGAACTGGCAACGGAGCAGTGTGATGCGAACGAATACTCATCAAAAAAAAAGATTGTAAGGATATTAATGTGAATATCGGTCAACGTTACTGCTGATGGTTGATGAAGATGTGTTAATATCTTCTTTACGAGAGCAGAAATCTATAGTGATAGGAGTATCCATTCAAATACCAGAATACAATAGGGAAATTAGTTTCGAATGAACAAATGCTTTATATATGAGTAATGGCAACAGTACGACGAAAATGATTAATGGCAACAATCGCTTATGTATGCAGGCTGTCTCGTATGGCCACCGCGTTGGTTATGGGGTTTACCTGCGCCGCCGCGATAATTGTAACGTCATCTGCCGGGGTGATCCTCCGAGGGGCTCCTGCTCTCCCTACCAACACAATACAACACACTCATATTCAGAATGATTATGACACTCTAGGTTACCTTAACTGTATACTTACATCTTCAATATAAACTTGGTTAGAAATTATATGCCAGCTTCCATAACTCTACAACATAATCTACACAATAGTTTCAAAAGAAGGTTACAGTAGTGATTAATTATTATTTCCAGATAGATCACCAATTTTAATAATATCAAAATTTAGCCTTAACCATACATAACTACCCACAAATAGTGATGCTGAATTTGGCTGTTAATAAACCTAGGTTAGGATTCCTCTATCTGCCTCTATAAATATTAATATGAAGTTCCGTGGTCGAGCTTTTCCGAATCTTTACCTAAACTTTGAACAAGATGCAGGTCTCTCATTCTCTATCCTTCAATGCTGCTATGTTCCGCTCCTTTGTTGAGAGTTATAACTTACCAAAGACGTTAAGGTTACCGCTCTCCTCTTATCCAGTCCATCACAGTTGTGGGGGACAGGCCAACTTCATGTGCCATACCCCATATAGAGAGACCATTATCACGGAGCCATAATGAGATTTCTGAGCACCAACTTCTCGTCTCTCCGATTCATGTTGGCTTGGTGGAGCTT
Source organism: Homarus americanus (assembly GCF_018991925.1). NCBI lineage: Eukaryota > Metazoa > Arthropoda > Malacostraca > Decapoda > Nephropidae > Homarus > Homarus americanus. The sequence goes on along the minus strand of NW_024725346.1, from coordinate 14,506 downwards.
CTGATCACTCTCACCAGCGGCAAATAAGAACACCACCTCGGTGAAACACACACACACACACACACACAAACTGTATATATAGCTAGAGTATTATACGATAAACTTCAAGTAATGAATACACTGAAGACTCTTGATATATGAGCTCTGTTCACCTACTTCTTATAGTGTTCATTCGAAACCAATTTCCCTATTGTATTTTGATATTCTCATAGATACTCCTATCACTATGGTTTCTTCTCTCGTCAGCAGGATATTCATATTAATATCCTTCCCATCTCCTTTTGATGAGTATTCGTTCGCATCACACTGCTCCCTTCACCGCCAGTGTACCACAAACTTCTGAACGGAACTGTACGTCTGTTTGTTGTGTTTGTTATATGGTGGTTTGTATGTGTGTGTGTGTGTTTGTTTATTGTTAGATTGAATGTATATGCTCTTCAGTTTTCAGAAATGTGTGTATGTGTGGTGGGGGGGGGGGGTGGTATTATATACACAAATGAAACAAAAGCCATTCATTATAGTAAAGAGAAAATTTTACCAATGGAGAATTTTAGTTTTAATTATGTTAGTTTGCCAGAAAATAAAATTAAGTTAGGTTAAGTTTATTCAAGGATAGAATGTCCAATTTAATGTTTAATCCCGGACAGAGATCGCCAATTCAATAGTCTCCCGGACAGTCAACAAATTTTAATTTCACGTGACTACAAAACGTTACCTGAATTCTGGATTTTATTGTCTGTTCTCGAGGAGTTTGGATAACGTTAGAACCTTTTTGTAGTAGAGGCGTCTCTCAGTCGACGCCATTAACCCCAAGGCTTCGCTTCACGTCATAATTATGAAGTTTTATGATTTTGCTGTATTATTTGAATTACCAAACAAGCTAGGCTAGATTATGTTGCAGGGAAGGAATCTATATTTAACGAGCTCACACATCCGAGTCTCCTAGTCTCAGTGTCACTCCCAGTAGCTCCTCAGCCGTAGTGATGTACTTGCCGCGCCTCACGTGTTTCTCCTCCCCATACCCCAAGTGTAGTACGGGGCTCTTCATCATTATATTATAAATAGTAATAACATAAGACATGGGTCGAGTACCTCACTGCTTACAAATCAATGTTGTTTACCTCTCGTACTGCCAACCTCACCCCACTGCCTCACACACACACACACACACACACACACACACACACACACACACGTGGATAAAACATGTAGTTATTTACTGTTTATATCATGCAATACCTGTTAGTAGGATTACAATTTTATTTATTTATTTAAGTATTTATTTATTTAAACTCCCAAATACATCATGGTGTGTGCCACATGGTAAGTAAGTACACATGGTAGACTACTTTATAAACAATATTATAAAAAAGTGATTTACGTTAAAAAAAATAAAACCCAACACCAAAATAACTAAGGAACACAAAGTAAATGGGACAACATAATGTGAGCCATCGACCACCACTAACTGTACGTGTCCTGTGACTGACCAAGTGAACTGAACGACTGTGGAATGCTGGGAAGTTGGTTCTTTTTCCTCCAGGGATTTCCATCGTCAGGCAGCAGCTGGAACTATTTACACTTGATCACCTACCATCTGTGGTGACTTGTAATTGTCTTGTCAACCAGCTAAGGGAGAGATGTAAAGGGTGTAAATGGCTCTGGATCGAATGGATGGTCGCCCTTAAGGAACACTCACACTATATCAACTAGAACACCAAAGGAAATAAAAGTACTAATGTAACTTATTCCAGGGGAAACTATGATATTAGTTATAATGTTTACTCCTCTATCTGGCTGTCTGTTTTAATGTTTGTCTTCAGTTTTATAAATTACTTATTGTCAGAAGAAAAACGTAATAATTATTTTCCTCTTTATTTCATCCACCATTTTATCTATTTTTATAAGAGTAAAACAGTGACTCTTCCGCTGTGTTTCTCCCTCTAGTGGCCATAAAATAGATCCAAACTCCTGCAGGTCGCCTTAATGTGTGTCTGGGTGACCCTCACAGCCACCATGCTCCCCAAGAGGCCGCTACTTCCACACTAACACCTGGCTCTCTGGGGTGAAACAGGGCCACTATGGCCTGAAACTGGGCCACTGTGGCTCAACCGGTATGCAATGGCCTGAAAGTAGCTTAGTCCCTTAGACCACAGTGGCTAATGAGACAACCAGACAAACAGGTTAAGGGTTGGAGACAGAGCGAGGAGACCAGTGTTGGCTGATTGAACGTTAAGCTAGACTGAACAAGCTAATGAACTTATGTTTGTTTATTTAATACATGTGTGTGTGTGTGTGTGTGTTTGTGTGTGTGTGTGTGTTTGTGTGTGTGTGTGTTTGTGTGTGTGTGTGTGTGTGTGTGTCTGTGTGTGTGTGTGTGTTTGTGTGTGTGTGTGTTTGTGTGTGTGTGTGTTTGTGTGTGTGTGTGTTTGTGTGTGTGTGTGTGTGTGTGTGTGTGTGTGTTTGTGTGTGTGTGTGTTTGTGTGTGTGTGTGTGTGTGTGTGTGTGTTTGTGTGTGTGTGTTTGTGTGTGTGTGTGTTTGTGTGTGTGTGTGTTTGTGTGTGTGTGTGTGTGTGTGTTTGTGTGTGTGTGTGTGTTTGTGTGTGTGTGTGTGTGTGTGTGTTCTGTAGTGTTACGACCGTGTCGTATTTTTTCTATTTTTATATATAGCCTATAACATGCTCCCATGTTCCATATTATTCCTGTAATGATGTGTTAAATTTACTATTATATATTCTAGTCACCTTACCCTGTGTTGTTAAGGTTTTAACTGTCATTATTTGTTCAAGCCCATCTTGTTTCTTTATTTTGTATTGTAACCAGCATTCTTTGTTCTCTAACGACCATCTGCATCGTTAAACGACCCACCGGCGGGTCGCGTGGCGGGAGCCGACCTTATATATAGGACCCACCAACTGGCTTGAGTTAGTTCAGTTCTCTTGTCATACAGTGCACATCCTTTGAGTGTCACTTGTTACTTATACTTAATTTATTTGTGTTGTTCCTGTCGCCACCAATGTGGTATATCTATGTGAGTACCTATTTATGTCTCTGTTTGTGTCCATCAGTATTTGCTTGGTTGTATTCAAGTAATTCAGTGTTGTTTCACGTTAGTTAATTTCAGTGATAGTTTTTATATGTTTATGCAGTGTTAACGTAATCCAATGCTTTATTTTTAATCTTTTGATGTTTCGATGTTTTGTATCACTTGTGTCTTAAAAGTTTCGATGGTGAATCAGTTTGTTGTGACAGCCTACGAGGCTCTTTATTGTGTTAATATTTAATCAATTAAATTCTTAAAGGTTTACTTCATTTATTTTTATTCTCTTTTAATTTACTTCACTTTTTGTTTGGTTACGCCTAGAACCTGGATATTAAAGTAAATTAAGAGACGGCGTAACAGCAGTTAAAACACACTTAGATGTATGTTAAAGTGTTTCAGTGCCAGAATGAATACCACAGTGCCAGAATGAATACCACAGTGCCAGAATGAATACCACAGTGCCAGAATGAATACCACAGTGCCAGAATGAATACCACAGTGCCAGAATGAATACCACAGTGCCAGAATGAATACCACAGTGCCAGAATGAATACCACAGTGCCAGAATGAATACCACAGTGCCAGAATGAATACCACAGTGCCAGAATGAATACCACAGTGCCAGAATGAATACCACAGTGCCAGAATGAATACCACAGTACCACAATGAATACCACAGTGCCACAATGAATACCACAGTGCCAGAATGAATACCACAGTGCCAGAATGAATACCACAGTGCCAGAATGAATACCACAGTGCCAGAATGAATACCACAGTACCACAATGAATACCACAGTGCCACAATGAATACCACAGTACCAGAATGAATACCACAGTGCCAGAATGAATACCACAGTGCCAGAATGAATACCACAGTGCCAGAATGAATACCACACTACCACAATGAATACCACAGTGCCACAATGAATACCACAGTGCCACAATGAATACCACAGTGCCAGAATGAGTACCTGGAGGACAGAGTGAGTGAACTATGGGATGTACTCAGTGTGGTCTATGATTAATTTCTGTTGTGAGAATAAAATTAATCTTTTAACGAACAGATGAAAAATAAATGAGTTTAGGACGAAATATTTTTTAGAGTTTCCATTAAAATTTGTGTTATTATTTTCTTTTAGCTGATTCATGTGGAATAAATTTTGATTGATGGTAATAAATTATTGAGTGAATAATTCCTGAGTAAAATTGTTGTGGTGTTTAAGAGTAGCTAGTCAATGATTAGGTTGAGAAAAATATTTACTGACAACTAATGAAGCATTAACTAACTACTATTGAACCAGCAACCACAATTCACCAACCACTATTGAGCCAGCAACCACAATTCACCAACCACTATTCAATGGACACTGCATAATAACTACAATTTAAGGCTTCACTTCCAATGAGTTATTAATTTCACCAGAACTGAGTATAATAATTACTCTGTTGAAGTAACGACCACAGAACATTAGTCTATTTTGGTTTGAGAGAGTGAGAGAGTGAGTGAGAGAGAGAGAGTGAGTGAGAGAGAGGAAAAAGGAGAGAGAAAGGAGAGGAAATACAATAAGACAGAGAGAGAGAGAGAGAGAGAGATAAAATGAGAAAGAGACAAATAAAGAGAGAGAATGAAAGAGAGAGAAAGAACAGAAAGAAAATATAACAAAAAGAAATAATTAAAATAATACATAAAAAGAATAGAGATACAGAGAAAGCGAAAGAACTAGATTAAAAATTCCATCAAAATAATTATAACTCTTCACCCAGCAAAAGCCTAAATTAAATTTCATCATGCCACCATTAGCACTTGATTATCCAGGAACTTGAGGCCAGATGGAAATGAAATCTAAGAGCAAAATGTTGAGCTTCTGAATGATCAATCTCTCGTCTCTCGGGCATCAGGAGGTAAATATCCCGACTGGTTTATACTTACTGCTTAATACCTCTCCGAACTGGCTATAAAAAAACCCTTAGAGTTTCCAGAGTTTTCAAATGGTTATGAATGCGGAAAGACTGGGATCTTTCAGCCGAAATTAGTGGTAGTAGTAGCATTAAGTGGTGGTAGTAGTAGCATTAAGTGGTGGTAGTAGTAGCATTAAGTGGTGGTAGAAGTAGCATTAAGTGGTGGTAGTAGTAGCAATAAGTGGTGGTAAAGGGTCACATTGCAGTGGCTAGCAACCCTGTGGTGGCGTGACGTCTTATATATGGCGTCATGAGGTCTCTATGTAAAATAGCCAAAGATAACTTATAGAGAAGCCTCCTTGACCCAGCTGACTGGCTATAAAATACCGCCCAAATATCCCACAACAGGAACTTCTAGCCACAGTGTTTCATCTACGTCAAATGTACACCCGCCAATTAAAACCTTCATACTTCAAATATCTTCAGTAATTGGCCAAGGGGATCTCCAGTTACTCAGAATAGGTAAAGAAAAAAACACACTCAGATATTCCAGACTGGCTATAACTCTCGAACTGGCTATAAAATGACACCACAACTCCCAGATGTTTCAGACAGGTTATAAATACACAAAAACTGCCGGATCTTTCGGATTAAAGTTTTTTATACGCCGTAACTTCCAGATCTCTCAGACTGGCTATAAAGAGACGCCGTAACTCCCAGACCCAGCAGACTGGCTATAAAGTGTCGCCCAAATATTCCAAAACAACAAACTTTCAGCCACTGAGAGTTTCTTCTATGTCAAATAACACCCATCAGTTCTTTTTACTACAAATATATTCAGCCATTTAACAAGAGAACAACACCTCGATAAATAAACGTAAGAATAATACTTATCTGATGGTTCCTTGGGCATTTTAATTGTTAAAAAAATTGATGATGAAAAAAAAAATCGCCAGTGTATTATAGAGTCCGAATTTTTTTTTTTTTTAACTCAGCCGTAACATCAGGACCCAGAAGACAAGAGGGGATAAAAAAAGTCAAATAAACACGCCCAGACATATATATTTATTCAGTAGAGCGGCTATAAAAACTCGCCACGACTCCTGGTGTGTTAGACTAGAGAAGATAAAGCCTCCAATAAGAGGCTTTAATTGTTACTCTGGGGAGGTAACGTTACTGCAGTACTCGTCTAGCTCACGACACTTTCCCTTACACAGTAATTATAAGGGAAGAAAGTGAAATATTTGTGTGTGTGTGTGTGTCTTGCGCATACAAACTCACAAAATCCCTTTCTCAATACTAAACCAACACACAGGGTGAAAGGAAACATAAGAGAACGTAAAAATGTACCACAAAAGCGATAAAAAACGCCATTACTTCCTGATCTTGATCATTGACAACCAAGACACGTCAATAAAACCTAAAGGTGACACGTCAATAAAACCTAAAAGTGTCAGATTCTCTACAACAAGTTAAACACAAGACCAGAAACTTGAATTAAAGTCAAAATGAAATAAAATTCAACTCTAAAACTTTCCGGGTCGCTCAGAGTAGATAAAACATTCCATAACACTCAGATATTACAGTCTGGCTATAACACTAAGCTGTAAATCTAGAACTGGCTATAAAAAGGCGCCACAACTCCCAGATCTCTCAGACTGGTTTTGAAGAGACGCCACAACTCCCAGATCTCTCAGACTGGTTTTGAAGAGACAGACTGAAGAAGACATACAACTCCCAGATCTCTCAGACTGGTTATGAAGAGACGCCACAACTCCCAGATCTCTCAGACTGGTTTGAAGAGACGCCACAACTCCCAGATCTCTCAGACTGGTTATGAAGAGACGCCACAACTCCCAGATCTCTCAGACTGGTTTTGAAGAGACGCCACAACTCCCAGATCTCTCAGACTGGTTTTGAAGAGACGCCACAACTCCCAGATCTCTCAGACTGGTTTTGAAGAGACGCCACAACTCCCGTACCCAGCAGACTGGCTATAAAAGGCCGCCTTTTTTATTTCACAGCAGCAAACTTTTACCTTCAAATATCTTCAGAAAATTAGCCATGTTTGACGATAAAAATCACACAGACATATTATGGAGTTCCTGGAGTCCCTATACAAACGTTAGGACCCAAAGGTGAATGAAAGTAAAAAGTAACATGTCAAACGTAGCCAATGGACTTTGAAAAGACGCGCTATGACTTCGTGTTTACAGAAAACTGACACTAAAAATCACGCCCAGGCATCCATATTCAGTAGAGCGGTTATAAGAACTCGTCACTACTCCCTCGTGTTAGACTGAAGGATATAGAGCCTCCAATTAGAGTCTGTTCATCCTCCACTCTTACCTGTGTCTCACCTGTTTCCCTGTGGTGAAAACACTATTGGAGTCAATATCTGAAGGCAAGAAATATGACTGAACAGCTTCATATTTTTCCCGCCTCTGTTGACGGTCGTGTAATATTTCAATGTGATTCTGATCTTTAAAAATGTAGTTTTGGCATAATATAGTATTACTGATACGTAATTTGTCTTAGTGTGGGTAAAAATAGATATATATCAAATGCATCCCCCGAAAGCGTGAATTTGCTACCAGTTAATTCATGTATAATACCTCTGATAAACTTCCTATGTGCTTATGTTTGAAATACTGAATGTATATATCTTTATATAATTTAGCTAAATATCTCTCTCGTCAGAAACGGTCATCCCAACGAATATGAATAAACTCATTTAGAAATACATCATTACTTCAGGACAAAATCGGACAGGTTTGCACCAGCCCATCAGGCGTCACTCTTGGGGAGGGGGCGGAGCATCTGTAGTGTGATCTTTCCTTGATCATATAAATTGATTGAAAAATGGACGATAAAAATCACACCGACGCGTCATCGATTTCGTAGAGACTTTATTACAAAATAAAAAAACTCAACCATTAGGCCAGGGCCCAGAAGGGAAGGGAGAAAAAACACCATCAAATTTAAACCCAGCCAACTAGTAATAAAAAAAAACACGCCGTTATTTCCATGTTCACTCCAGTAGTTATAAACACACGCCATGAATCGCTGATGTGTATGACTCGAGGATATAAACTTACAGTAAGTGTATGTCAGGCTCACAGACCTCCTCTCGCACTGTAATTGTTTCTGTCTGTGGCGTAACATTGCTTCAGTATATGTGTGTGGAAGTTCTCGTCTGGCCCATGGTGAAATTCTTGATACATTGTAAAGACGTGAGGTGTGTGTGTGTGTGTGAGTGTCAATAATCCAGTAGTGAGTAAAGTCCAACCAATATAAGAAATAAAAGAGCAAGAGAAAGAGAGACGAGGAGAGAAAGTAGAGAGTGAAAAGAAGAGATTGGGTGGAATACAGATGACGGATAAGAGAGAGAGAGAGAGAGATCCTTGCACCAGATGATGATGAACAATTGAACATTCTCGTAACTCTGTATAGAAACTGTTCACTACTAATCATTAATCCTATGTGGTTAAAAAAATACTACTACATATGATAATTTATACACCATAGTGACGAAGGCTTCTAACTTCTGACAATACCCCAGATAAATAAACAGTACATTGTGAGTGTTGGCCTAAATCAAGTTCTCTAGCTACCCGAGCCTTCCTCCTCCCTGGTTGCTTATACACTGTCAGTAACGCAATGTGGTGTGGTTGGAGGGCGCTAGTTCATATTAATCTAGACTGACAGGAGATACAGGAAGACCGTAACACTGTTTGGATTCTCTGATGTCTGGGAGTAATAGACTGTTATTGTTGTGGTACTGATAGTGCTCTGTTTTTGGGTCTGCCTGTCTGTCTGTCTGTCTTGCTTTAGACACGTAAACATAAACACCAGGATTTTGGACACATTTAGCTGTAATGGAAACACGTGTGGCTGTATCAGAGTGCTGGAAGGATCTGTTTTGACTAACACACTGAAATATATTGTCTGGGTGATGCGTTGTTTGCTTTAAGTAATGACTATGAACCATGGACGAGAATTATGTGTACATTTTACTCCTGCTAGGGCCGCCTGTGGCTGTCGCAACTAGATAGAACTGATCACACTGTTACTCTACAAGTGAAGATAATTGATTACAGTTCTTGATAGGTTTCCATAATGATTGACACGATATACAAAACTATCTTCTGATTGATGCAATTACGTTATTTAGTTCTGAGGTAATTAAGTAAATATATGCAGTAATATAACATAGATCTAATGCTACTTAGTCTTATGTGAGGTAGTATAGACAATAAATAACAGTATGCTCACTCCAGTCACCAAGAACATGAACTATATACAGAGACTATAGCTGGAGTGAGTTTACCGCCAAGTGCTGTCAAGGTTCAGTGTTTACGTCCAACACGCCAGCAAGCCGAGAGCGATGGAGCAGTTACAGTAATTCCTTCCTTAATTGAAGCTTAAACTCGTAATTTTCCTGTTCAGCGATGTGAGTTAGGTCTCGTTGTACTAACAGATGTTTCTCTTAGTCATTATTGGTGGCTGACACTTATCCATTGGTGGCTGACCTGTGGTGTAATGGTCAGCGAGCGGACCCGGGTTCGATCCCCGGACAGGGTGAAACTATGGGCAAGTTTCTTTACGCCATTTGTCTCTGTCTTCCCAGCAGTAATTAGGGACCTGGATGTTAATCGATATACGGATCGTGTTCCGGGGTAATGGTTAGCCAGTGCAGTTGGCGAGTTGTCCGGTCTTCTCGGACTATTCCTTGACACTGGGTCATGCAACTTGTTAACCAAGGGTGTGGTTGTGTTGGCGACAGCTTCTACACCTTAAATAAATTCACGCCTAGGTGGCCCTTGGGCCGGCCATCCTCGTTTTCGAGGGGAAACCATTATTATTATTGTTGGCTGACATTCCATGGCCATTCCCTAGGGCACCCGCACCTCCCTACTAAATTTCAGCTCTCTATCTTCATGTCTGAGGAAATGCAGAAGAACCACCACACACACATACACAGCATAATAATAATAATAATAATAATAATAATAATAATAATAATAATAATAATAATAATAATAATAATAATAATAATAATAATAATAATAATAATAATAATAATAATAATAATAATAATAATAATAATAATAATAATAATACCTCAGTTACCTTCACAACCCGTTACCGTTACCGCCTCCAACCCCGTGTGACACAAAAGCCTCCACACACTCGCGCCAGCCATTTCGATCTTGAGCCTATTCTATGGTTGTATTTAACTAGTCCTTCATCTCCCTTCTTATAGTTGGGACCCATGTAGGCCCTGGTATTCCTCTGCTTCTCGTTTCGTCCACTTGACCGCTTCTCTCAATACTCTATCCTGACCCACACGCAGAACATGTTCCAGCCACCTCCGTCTATTCTCCATCAGCCAGAGAACATTTGTGACTTCCAGCAAAACTTACTAAAACCCTCAGTACCTCCAACTGCCTCACCTAACACAACAAGCCCATGATATTAGATAATTACTTAAGGATCATAATAAATAAAACATCATTTCACTCCGTATATGTGACATTTATCAGACATAGTTGGAGGCAGTAGTCACGATACTATGGGAGTTAATAACTGAGACGACTCATTAGGAGGGAGTGGATGTACTGTTAGGTAGTAGGGGAGTAAGTGTGTCGTTCTCAACACTCCAGTTCCTCCAAGTGGCACCCATTAAAAGCTATGTCAACTAGAGAGGCCCGGGGCATGAACCAGTGACCTTTAGGAGAGTAGGTGAGCACTCTAGCCACTCTGCAGCTAAACTCAACGCTCCCTAAATGAGATGTTTTATTAACCAGCTTATTTTTGTACGAGTTTATGTTGCATTTACAGGTTAGACTAACGTACTGTAGGTTACAATGAATTAAATTAGGTTTAGGTTAGGTTATGTTAGGTTAGGTTAGGTTTAGGTTAGGTTTAGGTTAGGTTAGGTTAGGTTAGGTTTACATACCCAGCCTCTGTACTGTAGTGTTAAACAGTATCTGAAGAGGAAGTGGGGTGAAGCTTGCTCTTTCTGTTACCTTTATATATGGGTAGAAGAAGGAGGGTAAGGGGGGGGTGGTAGGGAGCTGGGGGTAAGGGTGAGAATGGGGAGGAGGAGAATGGGCCATGGGGAGGGGTATAGTAGAGGTGGGGAGAGGAAGGGAAGTTGGATGAGGGAGGGGATGGGAGAAGTGGGGAAGCAGGTGAATATAAGGGTAGGGTAAGTGGGGTGGAGGGGGTAAGTAGGGTGGAGGTAGGGGTAAGGTAGGGGTGGAGGGGAAGGGGTTAAGTAGGGGTGGAGGGGGGTAGGGGTAAGTAGGGGTGGGGGGGAGGGGTAGGGGTCACAGCTTCAGAGATTCATGGGTAATTATTTCCATAATTGGCAATTAATTTGGAGAATCATGAAACTGCTACACGTGTGAAGGTAATTTATGATACAACAAATATCTGGTAATTTTAGTGTCAATTTAGGGATTAAAGCTGAATTTTTCTGTTTGTCTCTCTGTCTGTCTCTCTGTCTCTCTCTGTCTGTCTGTCTGTCTCTCTCTGTCTGTCTGTCTGTCTCTCTCTGTCTGTCTGTCTCTCTCTGTCTGTCTCTCTGTCTCTCTCTGTCTGTCTGTCTGTCTCTCTCTGTCTGTTTGTCTGTCTCTCTCTGTCTGTCTGTCTGTCTCTCTCTGTCTGTTTGTCTGTCTCTCTCTGTCTGTCTGTCTGTCTCTCTCTGTCTGTCTCTCTGTCTCTCTCTGTCTGTCTGTCTGTCTCTCTCTGTCTGTCTGTCTGTCTCTCTCTGTCTGTTTGTCTGTCTTTCTCTGTCTGTCTGTCTGTCTCTTAGCCTGTGTGTTTGACTACGATTCGTGTCTCAGAGTCAGCACTGCCCACCTGGCCACAGAATAATAATGATATTTGCTGTAGTTACCTGCCTTACTCCACACCTGTGCCACTAATACGAAGGTGAGAGGAAGGAAGGAGAATGAGAGTGGGGGGAGATAGAGAGGGAGGAATGAGGGAGAATGAGAGGGAGAGAGGGAAGGGAGGAGGATAAGTGACAAGAAGGATGGGAGGGTGAAGAGGGGGGGGGTGAAGAACAGAGGAACAGAGATAAAGGTAAGAGAGAGGGAGGAGAGAACAGAAGTGAGAGAGAGAGAAAGAACGAGGAAGAAAACCACACACACACACACACACACACACACACTTAGTATAAGTGTGTGTGTGTGTGTGTGTGTTTTTTTTGTTACAGGCTATGCTAAGTAAACTCATTTGCATATCAAAGGGAAGTTTTGAGCATTATCCTCAGCCGTGTGTTTGGTTAATATTGAGAGTCACCATTATACACGGTGGCCATGGTGACTGTATGTATACCTTGAACACTTTATGAAGTTAGTGAAAGATGATGAAATAAGGTTATACACTGAGCTTTACACTGATACAGTTCCTCTTGCGTTCAGACACAATCACCAGCATCACAGATCTCATAGCTGTTGCTGTCATTCCTCACTATAACGGGAAGGACCGTGGGAGTGTGAGAGAAAATGTTGTAACACAGATAGAGATTAATGAAGACATACTGAAAGATATTATATGAAAACATAAACTATGGGGAGGCGCTACCGATGGACCTGCCACGACCAATACACTGCACCCTGTGACTCCCGAGCAGACGGTAACGGCGACGGTAACGGCGACGGTAACGGCGACCTGGTAACAATATGTGACCCTGAAATCTCCAATAAAAGGATGGCTACATCTTATTCAGGGGACACGCAGAATCCAGGGCCAGCAGAGTCACACTCAGGCCGAGTCCCGGATCGGCAGGAGGACCTCTCTCCCCAGCTGCTGAGTCCCCCATAGCTTACGCGTGAGTAACTGTCGGGGTGACTCTTCGGGGGAATACTGTAGTAGGAAGTGTATCTATCTCAGGTTTATGTCTTGGTGTTATGATATCGTGTGAGATGTGTCCCTGGTAACGACACTGTAATGACAATATGAATTTGACACGTGTTCAGTCAGTTAACTAATAAATAGCTTCTGCTGTACCTAATACTGGAGTTTGGAAGATTCCCCATAAGATCATGGCTATTATTGATAACTATTGGGCCACGCTACCAACTTTCTTCACTATACAGTCCTTCATACTATAACCCATTGCAGTGGTGTCAGAGGGACCCATTATAATGGTACCAAAAGCATTCATTACAGTATTCCTTACATTATATCAGAGTACAAATAGAGTACTGTACAAACTCGAGTACAAGTAGAAACACGAGTACAGGTACAAACATTATTAATTCAGGTACAAGTACTTAAAAAAAAGAGTCCACCCTTCAAGAGAGTACTACTGTGATGTATAATATACAGGATTATACAGTGAATATAGGTACTGTGCAATTAAGTGACTACACAAGCACAAACACAGGTAAGCATACACAAACACACGCTCGTCTACAAACACAGACAATCAACCGGAGATACATCCCCACACAAATTTACAAACACACAAACAGACATAAAATTGCAAATAATATAATGCACACTTACAGATACATACACACACGAAAATATACACACAAGCATAAACAAACGCATCAAACCGACACGTACCCGCTAGCCTACATAGCCACATATGCAAATTGATGTCAGGTAATTAATTAATGAGTTGCTACCGACTTGGACAGGTGGTACAGGTGTTTCAACTTGATGGAGTCGCTTGCATTACCAAAAATACACCAATGAGAACAAAGGTTGTTTAGGTATGCCACGAACAGTGTAATTATTTGATCGAATTTGGCAAACTAGAGCAGATTTGACCGTAATGGCTATCGTTAGAGTTAATGATATCATGATTATAGGGTTGGTTGGTGGTCAAACAGGTACCGTGGGTGGACAGGTGAAGGCGTAATGTTGGTGGCGCTGTTGTGGGTTAAAGTTGTGCTGTACAAAGTAAACACCTTCAACATGTGTTTAACAATGATCATCATATATTAGAATTACAATAAATATATAATATATAAAAGAAGCTGAATATCAATGTGTAGAAAGAATAACCTATTACACTATAATTAATTCTGACAAGACTAATTAGAGAGAAACACAACACGACTCACTATATCAGGTTTTAGTTCTGGTAATTGAAGAAGTTTAGGATATTAAGTTTCTCACGACATCTTCAATTAGTTAAGGGAAGTACAACGACAAGAGACCAAGTTCACCACAACCCCAAGACACTTCTGACGGCCTCTTCCTCCTCCTCCCCCAGCAGGTTAGTATTATACCCTGCAGAGAGGACCTGCCTACGAGTGGCCACGTAATTAACTTCTGGTCGCCACGAGAAAAAAAACACATTGAGAACTTGAAGACTAAGACAAGGACGCTGAGGACTTTTACCGCAGTGGACAAGATCTTAATGACTGGTTCTACGAGTTCTTGGTGGCAGCAAGATCACCTGGGCTGGAAGGTTCATTAACAAAGGATGCAGTGACTGCCAGCTCGGTGTGTGTCTGTATATCTTTACTCGACGTTATCACCAACAAATGGACTATCTTCTCTGTGTTGTGCTGTTATATGTTTCACTAC
>NW_024725345.1:0-19636 GCF_018991925.1 Homarus americanus | reverse complement strand
GAGAAGCCTGAAGAGTCGAGGGCGTAGAGGCCTGAAGAGTCAATGGTTTATGTCTAAGCAAGTTATTGGAAGTTCCAACAACCTGTCCCTGAATACGAATTCGCAACTTTCGACTTACAACATGTACCTACTTTGTTGCTAGGTGAACAGGGACGAAGGGGAATAGGAAGAATGTCCAAACAACTTCCGCCGGCCCGGGAATCGAACCCGTGACATCTTGCTTCCTGGGCAATGTGAAACTATGTTGTTTTTTGTTTTTTGTTTTTTGTTTTTTACGCCATTTGCCTGTCTACTCAGAAGTAACTGGGAACCTGGATGTTAATCAATTTGCGGATCTCGTTCTGGGGTAATGTTTAGCCAGCGCAGTTGGCAAGTTGTCCGGTCTTCTCGGACTATTCCTTGACACTGGGTCATGCAACTCGTTAACTTAGGGTGTTGTTGTTATGTTGGCCCTAGTGCCAGCCATCATCGTACACGAGGGTCAACCATTATTGTTAGGTTATTAAATAAGTTACAAGTATATACTACAGTAAGTATATAATATAAAACATCGTAATATATATATATTTAGTTTCGGGGTTTATTAAGTTATTTATTACTTGTACTTATTACTGGTATTTGTTTTCCTCTCATCTGTATAGTTTAAGTCTTTACTATTGTTTAGAATATATCATATCATATCACCCATGATGATTATCCTGTACTTAAAACGAAAATAATATTAATATCACTTAGATAATATTTGTTAAGGTTAGGTAAAGTTAGTTTAAGTTTTCTATTAAACAATTTATTAATACATAATATGATGAAGTACATGATCGCCGATGGCCAGTTAGAACTTAAAATAATACATAGAAGTTATCGATATTAGGCAATTATCCCAATTAGTTTAATTGCCAGGATTATATAGTATACGATTAAGCTTTTACAAATCATCAGTCGTTTTAGTCAAATAGAGATAACTTTTTGTTATATTATTACAACTTAATTAAGATTAATTCGTATAAGGTAAAATTTAGTGTTCCAGTTAAAATGTCGTTTACTGTCATATGGTGGTTAAATTATACTGTAAGTAGGTTAGGTTAGGTCAGATTAGATTAGGTTAGGTTAGGTTAGGTTAGGTTACATTTTATATGAAGGTATTCATTTATATGTATATTTATGATCCACAGGATCGTTTATGGCCAGTCAAAAGTTTCCCCCAAAAGAGAGAAATACATAGAAGTTATCAATAATGGCCAATTATCCCTATTTAGTGTAACATGCAGTATATATTAAGTGAAGTTTATTTTTTAATTTTTTTGTTTTCGTATAATATAAGTAATTTATTTGTTGACAAAAAGCTTAGAATAAGTAAATATCATCAAAAAGAACATTGGAAAACTGACAAGTGACTTTGTAATATATAATTAAGTCGCGATGAAAATACCAATACGACGTGCTGGTCAAGCTCCGAAAGAGTTGTCCGGGGGTCTAGCTAACCTCTGGTCGGGGCTTGACCGGCACGAAAAAAAGAAAAACCTTTTGGACTTAGTATACATGATTTTGGCGACCTGTGGTGTAATGGTTCGATTCCCGGGCAGTGTGAATTATAGGCAAGTTTTTTTTCCGCCATTTGCTTCTTAACCTATCTGTAATTAGGAACCTGGATGTTAATCGATTTGCGGATCATGTTCTGGTATAATGGTTAGCCAGTGCAGTTGGCGTATTGTCCGGTTTTCTCGGTCTATTCCTTAACACTGGGCCATGCAACTCGTTAACTTATGGTGTGGTTGTTGTGTTGGCGACAGCTTCTGCAACTTAAATTCACGCCTAGGTGGTCCCAAAATCTGTAAAAGAGGAGGACATCCTCGACTTGACCCAAAATGCGACCCAGCTTACGCATGACGTTAGTGGTTAGAGAGGTCGAAAGACCGCCACCTCAGTTGGCTGCAGCCACAACTGTGAAAACTGGTGTCCTCAGTCACATAATGTCCGCTAATTGTGTTGTGTTTGGGTGTAATTCTTGGTTCAAGCGAGACGGGAATATACACTTTCATACACGTCCTAAAGATGAAGAACTAAGATACAGTGGATTAACCTCTTCAAGAGAAAAGACAACATTAATACTGCTAATGCTCGGATAAGCTCGGTGGGCATTGAACAGCTCCCAGAGGCTGACAGAATCTGCAGTCCATTGTAAAAGTAGTTTGATAAATATTGAATATGAATTTTATATATTTTTCATAACATTTACCATAAATTTAACATTAGAGAATTCGTAAATAATGTCAAAAGCAAATAAATATATGTGCCCTGGTAGTGTTGTGTAATGAATTGGAAATTCTATCAGAGTCTGGTAATAAGTTTTCAGGACACTCCCCCTTCTCCCTCTCCCCACTCCCTCTCCTCCTCTTTCTAACAACATAAGAATGAAGAAAACTTCAGCTGGTCTATTGGCCCATACTAGCCAGCCCCGTTTACACCCAACCCATATCGCTCACGTGTTATGTGAGGTCATCATAACTCCTCTCACCTCATGTTACATTATTAATATAATGAACACAAGAGGGAGGAAAGAATATCCTGAAGGCAATTGTATATAGTTACATCTCTCTCTCTCTCTCTCTCTCTGTGCTGTATCAGTCATAGGAACATTAATAGCTGCAGACAAGTCAGCGGCTGTCATCATAAACATACGTGCAGAGAGAAGAGGCCAAAAGAGGACTGTGCATGAAATTGATTCTACAAGGGCACCTGATGTACTGCAAGAGAAAGAACCTGAGGAAGAAAGACCAGTTCTGATCACTGAGGATCTACAACATCAACTGGATGATGTGAAGAGGGAGAGAGCTGTTCTTCTCATTGAGGGAAAAAGAGGAAGGCAGGAGAGGATTTATTGGCATGAGCTGATAGAAAATACTTTATTAAGGCTACTGCTGCTACTAAAGATGTTTTAAGGAGTTATTTTGTACTCTTCTTAGGTGAATTTTGTCTTGACTGGTGTCCCTGTAATATACTGGTCTGAGGAGGATATCAGTCGAACATTGACCTTTCGCAGCGTAAGCCCCGAAACCTTATCACTACTTGCCTGATAAAAGTCAATTTCCGTTCCCATCTATCAGTACACTGCATCGTTGGATTCTAAGCTCAATGTGGAACCAGGTGTGTTGCATGCAGTTCTGCAACTGTTGTACCATAAATGTGAGTCTGTGGATGACTGTAAACGTCTACGTGTTTTATCTTTTGATGAAACAAGTGTCAGTGAAGGCAACACTTGTCATGTGAGGTCATAATTCCTCACATCACTCACACCTGGAGGCAAAGGCAGCACCTGAGATCACCTGCTCTAACTACCCCCCACCCCCATAATCTGGCGTCAGTGGCTGTAACACTTATCATATGACGTCATAACTACTGTCACATTATGTCTACATTATTAACATAATGGAAACAACAGGGCGGAAAGGAGCTCCTGTAGGCAACTGTATATATATATATATATATATATATATATATATATATATATATATATATATATATATATATATATATATATATATATATATATATATATATATATATGAAGAGTGAGTATATATATATATATATATATATATAGTAAATCAGTCTGAATTTATTGGACTCCTTAATTTACTGGACTTGGGGTTTATTAAAGATTATAAGATGGTAATGGCAGTGGAAGCGCCCCTTGAGAAAAATCCCGAACCAGCACAAGAACACTTAAATCTACTAAACAAAATAAATTGTCCGTGACCCGTGGAAGGATAGCGTCTGTGACTGGGATGAATGAGACACACTGTAAAAATTAGACACTTATATTCCCTCCAACACTACAAACACAATCAAATAATGGTACACCAATATGCGCACCTCTTAACTTAAACTTAAAACACTACTCTGGGGAATAAAAGTTATACATGACATAGAAATTATTAGAAACACAGGCAACAATAAATTTGAAGTAGTAAGAGATGTTGCTTGCACACATGAACAGGCCTTAAGGGCTTTCACAAAATAATATCAGTCACTTAGAAAATGGTACTAAAAAATAAGAAATTAAATACTCCACAATGAATAGGCCTTAAGGGTTTTCAACAAAATAATATCAGTCACTGAGGAATGGTAATAAAAAATAAGAAATTAAATACTCTACAATGAATAGGCCTTAAGGGTTTTCAACAAAATATAGCACCCCAACAGGTGTACACTTCCTAACCTAACCTAACCACTACTCTGGGGAACAAGGTTATACCTGAGATCAGAATTATGCAGAATTAGAGGCATTAAAAGAATCAAATCACAGTATCACTCTGGCTCCACTTAATGGCACAAACATTAAAAAAAACACTACTATCAAAATTATTTAAGAAATATTAAACTACACACGTCAAGATAATATCAGTAACTGAGAAATGGTATTAACTACACCCGTAATAAGGAAGATAAAATGTTCCTCTAGGTATCTCCCAGAGTCCTAGACTCACGGTCTCAGTGTGTGACCATTAATATACTCAGATAGCCTCAGTGTACTCCCAGTGCATCCATGGGCAGGAAGAGAGAACGCCAGCAGGTGTCTATGGCCAGTAGGTAACACTTCTAGCTGACCGAGGACACGTGGTGTTGTGCACCCGAGTGGTAAGAACTGATCACCCACTGCTGATGCTGGTCCCGTTTCGTTTTAGTTGTCGGGAGCACTCGTTCACTCAAGAGATCCTTTGCTACCCCGCTAAACAGTGACAGGCCTACACTGATCGGTCCAATGGCGACAATCGCCACCCTCAATCATCAACGGCAGTCTCAACGGCAGTCAATCTCTCGCAGTCAACTCCGGTCAACTCCAATCAAGTGGGTTCTGACGGAAACCCTGAAATGAACTCACTGTTAGCTCTAGTTTACTTTATCACTGCCCTCAACAACCTCTGTCTGAGATCTAATGAGACTCTACGAAAGATACTGCATACGCATAACAGGTGACTAGGCCACGCGGGATTACTTTGATGGACGCGCCGAACGTCTTTTGTCTACAGTGGACGTTTCCGACTGGTTTAGCTAGGGGCGCCGCCTTGCTTAGCCGCCTGTTTAGATATATTTTCCGCCTAACTAATAACTCCTTGGGACACCCGTAACATTATTCAGACTGCTAAACGATCTATAATAATTTCAAATTCAATAATAGTCCCTTAACTTCATGAATCGCATCATTATTAATTCGGTAAATTACATTTAATATCATATAGGCCTAGTTCCGCAGTCTCTCGCTACGAGCAGGCAGCGCTCCCTCCCCTCAGATGACCTTGAACGTTCAGTATCACTCATGGCGGGGCATTTGAAATTACTCTGAAATTTCTGGATATCACAATCGACCCCCCTAAAAAAAAGACAGCACTGTCCTCATGTGCTGAGAAAACATGCATACGACCCCCCTAAAATTTTGTTCTAAGGACTGCACCTCACCCCTTTAGCGTGCTAAATGCAGCATTTGTCTTCTCTTCTCTCCATTTCTCTCCCGCTAACATATATATATATATATATATATATAAATATATATATATATATATATATATATATATATATATATATATATATATATATATATATATATATATATATATATATATATATATATATATATATATATATATATATATATATATATATATATATATATATATATATATATATATATATATATATATATATATATATATATATATATATATATATATAGTTATAATTACCCGATCTTAAGCTGCAGTTATTTAAATACATGACTATAACTGAAATACATTGTTTTTCTTTTAACCTTTCTTTCTGTGTATCACCCACCACACTGACTGGTGTCCTTAGCTAAAGTTATATACAAGATTAAACACTCTATTAGCATTATTTTCTATGTGAGATACTGAGATAACAAAGTATAGTATATAGAACCATAAAATGTTCTGTTTATAAGAGGTGAGAGGTAGGCGAGGGAGTCTACCTGCTGACGTCAGCAAAGCTCCACCCACCTTGTCCTAGCCTGGCCTAGCCTAACCTAACCTAACAGTGTAAAACAAGTCTAGCCTAGCCTAACCTAACCAAACCTAACCTAGTGTAAAACAAGTCTAATCTAGCCTAGCCTAGCCTAACCTAACATAACCTAACCTAGTGTAAAACAAGTCTAGCCTAGCCTAGCCTAGCCTAACCTAACATAACCTAACCTATTGCAAAACAAGTCTAGTCTAGTCTAGCCTAGCCTAACCTGACCTAACCTAACCTAGTGTAAAACAAGTCTCGCCTAGCCTAGGCTAACCTAACATAACCTAACCTAGTGTAAAACAAGTCTAGTCTAGCCTAGCCTAACCTGACCTAACCTAACCTAGTGTAAAACAAGTCTAGCCTAGCCTAGCCTAACCTAACATAACCTAACCTAGTGTAAAATAAGTCTAGCCTAGCCTAGCCTAACCTGACCTAACCTAGTGTAAAACAAGTCTAGTCTAGCCTAACCTGACCTAACCTAACCTAGTGTAAAACAAGTCTCGCCTAGCCTAGCCTAACCTAACATAACCTAACCTAGTGTAAAACAAGTCTAGTCTAGCCTAGCCTAACCTGACCTAACCTAACCTAGTGTAAAACAAGTCTAGCCTAGCCTAGCCTAACCTAACATAACCTAACCTAGTGTAAAATAAGTCTAGCCTAGCCTAGCCTAACCTGACCTAACCTAGTGTAAAACAAGTCTAGTCTAGCCTGACCTGACCTAACCTAACCTAACCTAGTGTAAAACAAGTCTAGCCTAGCCTAATCTCGCCTGATCTGACCTTATCTAACCAAAACTAACCTAACCTTGATCTGATCTGATCTGATCTAATATAGTGATTAGTTTGAATCAGATTGTTATACGTCTTTTTGATCAGTCTAAGTTTCTTTCATCTTACTCTTCATTTTTTCTCTGTTGTTCCTCCTTGTTATATTTTTTCTTTATGCTTTATTTTCTTTCCCTCCTTCTCCTCTTCTTATTCCTCTATTGTTCTTTAAGAAATCAGGATAACTATTAAGATTTGTTGACCAATTTTTCTCTACATTTTCATTAAAAGATTACTTATTACAACAACATTATCTGTATTTATATTATCTGAAGAGGAGTCCTGGCCACAACAAACGCCCCCTACACTAACAAAATGAAACACTGCAGTAAATTATGTAAATATTCAAAAGGATTTGGATTTAATTGTCGGTCGTTTAATTTTAGGAACATTTCTTTAGTGTTAACGGGAGGCAGGTAATGGCTATTATCAAAAAGCTTCCCTTATAATGACTACGGTCCCTCCAGCCAGACTTATACTAGCGTCTAAAGCCAAGGTGTGGTAGAGTCAAGGTTACCCACTGAAAAGTTTATTTGGATAAGTTAGGAGTGATACTATTAAGTTTGGCTCCATTAGGCGGTGTAAGGTTACCTGGAGTGGATGATTATGTGTTGGGTGGGGCGGAGAGGAGTCACACCAGGTTAGTTAGACTCCAGTTAGTGTGTATTTTATCCCTTTAACTCTCAAAGGAAAATTAAATAGATTAGTTGTTTTATAAGATAATTATTTAATTTTAATTCATCGGTTTATACTTTCATGATGTTACGTAAGTCTATAAATTCACTTAATTATTTTAATGGCAGGATAATAAAAAGATACCTGCTGTAATTACCGTGTTGGAAACTACAATTAGACAACCAAAACAGCATCATCGGCCATTACAGAGCGTTATGTTGTGTAATGTAAGCACTTAAGTCAGTGGCCTAAAGCCTCAGGGCTGCTGTGTGAGGTGGTTCAGTCACGATACAAACATTACCAACATGTTTATCTTCACCAGGTGGGCTTAACATGACCAGGTGATGCCTTACTAACTCTTGGATTATTATTGTTGTTTAGTGAATTTGTATGAAGCTGCAAGATCATCTTACACCTCTTGGAGAAAATTGGGTAAAAAAAAATTTTCATCCCAATTTCCCCAATTGGTAGATATTTTTTTTTTGTATTTTGGTATTCTTTAACCTACCTTACCTGACCTCACCTGACCTAACCTGAAAATAATCCTAGTGATAATGGTAAAAAATGCCAAATACCTATTGGGATAAAAACGAATATTAACCGATATTTTTGTATTGTGGAGAAAACAAAATCTTCAAAAAAGTACAAAAAGTTAAAAACATAAATCAATATTTATAACAACTCCTCCAGGTATCTGTTGTTAGTTTCACCTTCAGTGTCCTCATGACTGTCCTTGTCATTTTACTATTGTTTGTCTTCCTGTATCTTGGATGTTCTCTATGTCACAGTTTATTGTCTTTGTTCTTTATTATACTTCATCACTGTCCATGTTTTACTGCATTATATTTCTTTGTTGTGATAAAATAGTTCCAAGACCTTCAGTTATAAACAATAATCATATGAAAGTCTTTGACAACAACTTAAATTATTCCTTATTTTCGTTACTTAGATCCATTGAATTCTTGTGTCCGTGTCCGTGATAATAATAATATTAGAGTATAATGAAAGGACTTATATTGAGTTGTCTCTCAGGTTTTCATTCGACTGTATAAGTTTATCACAGTAAGCAGTCTACTGTGTTATCATCCATACATACAAAGCTGTAGCGAGACTGCTGGAGTTATGCTGCATCATATTAATGCAGCATGCAGCATAATGCGACCTCCTCTCCCTCTCTCCCCGACATGACAGCATAATGCAGCTCCCTCTCCCTCCCTCCCCAACATGATAGCATAATGCAGCTCCCTCTCCCTCCCTCCCCTGCATGACAGCATAATGCAGCTCCCTCTCCCTCCCTCTCCAGCATGACAGCATAATGCAGCTCCCTCTCCCTCCCTCCCCATCATGACAGCATAATGCAGCTCCCTCTCCCTCCCTCCCCAGCATGAGAGCATAATACAGCTCCCTCTCCCTCCCTCCCCAGCATGACAGCACCCTGAAGTTCCTTAATGAGTTGGGCTCCAGACTTATTGAAACTACCAGAGACTCCAGGGCATCGAGCTACTATTTACAAGAGAACCAACTGGGAGAAGATGGTAAGGGAAGGCGAAAGACTTCAGGTCGATTTTAGATTTTTACAGAACTTAATTTTGTTGGGACACAAAGACAGGCTGGAAGGGTGAGGTATGAGGATCTGGCAGGGTGAGGTATGAGGATCTGGTAGGGTGGAATATGAGGGACTGGAATGGTAGGGTATGAGGGATTTACAGGGTAGGGTATGAGGGGCTAACAGGGTAGGGTATGAGGAACTAGTAGGGTAGGATATGAGGACTGGCAGGGTTTGGCATAAGAGACTAACAAGACTGGGTAGAAGGGTGTGACAATCTCCTCTTCTACACTAATCACGCCACACGTTCTCCCTAAGTCATCAAAAAATATACATTTGTCATGGTGTTCAAAAATTCCTCTTTTACCAACACAAGCTCTCGTTCTTGTAGCCATTGTGATTTAGGCTGAGGGGATAGAGAGATATGGTGAAGGAAGTAGGAGCAGATAAAGATAATGCCGGACATAGATACGAGGATATAATAATTGTGAAAGGGGAAGGAAAGAGGAGGTGGAGATAGTGGTAGAGGAAGCAGGGAAGGAGAGTAGGGGAGAGAGAGTGATGATATATTAAGGTTAATAGAGACAAGGGGGGATAGGATAGGTAAAGAGGATACGACAGGGCAGATTTAATCTAATTTCATGGGTAAGAGATGGCAGGAGACCTAGTGAGTGAGTGAGTGGGACAACCATTGATCGTGATCACACCCCAGTCCACAATATCGTGCACACAAGATAGAGTCAAAGGAACAGAGGGAACATATTCGGTTTGTTGTCGAACACTTGAATCAAAGGAGCAATAAGTTATTACTGAGTCACTGCACGTTGACTACATATTATAGTGTTTGTAAAGATCTTTCTTGTTACACTGGTCGGGAACATCAGATAGCGACCGTACCTGAGCTGTGGCCCATATCTACAGAACCTCGACCATATTAGTTGGTAAAATTGTCTTCGTTTTCTTTGGTGAGTGATCGTGTATTTCCAGATGTAATAACGTAAATGTATTCAGTGTCTCCAGCAGGACTCGGCTGTACTCCCTTATTGCTGGGACCTCTATCAGTCTGTCTCCACGAATATCAATAAGACCCGTTTCAACTTCTCTACAAACTTTAAGAGCGTTCGGTCGAGGAGTTCAGGTACGGAAAAAGTATGTAAAGTGAGAATAAATTAACACGAGGCCAGTCAGTGTATCAAAACAAGGTCGGGCCCACATCAACTGGCAATATAATCACATAAGGCGGATCATGACGATAACACATTTGTGCTTATTGTTTCATCAAAGTACTTAGGCAACATGTTAAATCTATTGTTTGTGTGAAAGTAAAAGAAGAAGCTGTACAGGTTGATCCACAGTTCCTGTTTCAACATCTAACAAAAGCATCGGGGAGAGTGTAAGGTAGGTGAGTAGTGTAACCACCCGCTGTACTCTCAAGGGTCTGGCATAAGAAACACCTTATGGACTATGTGCTGCACACTGCTGCATCACATTAACCACTAGGAGTTGTAAACAAACACTCCATAAGTGCCTTTATGGAGGAGACCGATGAATTTCAAATTGAACACTGCGACTCCTGTTGTCTCGGTCGGGTCGTCAAAATCCTTTGCCTGTTGTGTCATATCGTCTAACACAAAATCGTAAACATAATTTTTGGAGCGTATCTACATCTTACAGCATGATGACACTAAATGGCCGCCTTAAAATGTTATTCTCAAAGATTTAATTATCCAATGAAGAAATTCACCCACTAAAATTTAAAATCACGTTGAAGATAAACTCGTTAAGTTTTATACTATAATGGAAATTAAAGTTCACTCATTCCCTCTCTTGGGCAGAAATTATAATTTATGTTCTTATTTTAGAACAGTCTTGGCTGTTTTTAGGTCCTGCTATGGTTACTGTCTGAGTCACAATCAACCTCACTCGGCATCATCTATTTCAATTTGGCGCAGTTCATGTTGGTGTATTTCATGTTGGTGTATTTCATGTTGGTGTATTTCATGTTGGTGTATTTCATGTTGGTGTATTTCATGTTGGTGATCACCTGCCACCCACCAGAGACTTGGGAAGGTTAGAAATAGTATCATCTCTGTGTTTTATGACGTCTTCGAGGTTTATTTCTTCACCTCACCTCCTGAACCACATCCTCAAGACGGACCATTTCTTACCCCTGGTCGTCTTCTTAGCTAGTCAGGCTTATTTACATTCTTCTCTCACAGCGCTGCACCCCCTGGCGAGAAACTCTCCTCATTTCTTCTAAACTTTTAGAGAAGTAAAGTTTATTCTCAACTGGTTGTACAGATGAAACGTCACAACTTCTTGATACCTTTGCTTTGTGATTATAATACCAATGTGTCTGAGTCGTGTATTTGTTTATAAACGTAATGTAATGATATTTACTCAAGAGGCACTAAAGACATTATAAAGGCTGGATATTATAAATTATCTGCAACACTTGAATCACTTGAATCAGGAGTGAGAAAATTAAATTAAAACAAAAAAGAATTGTAAGTGAATAAAATATCGAAATCCTTGAAAAAACTAAATTTCTTAAAAACAGTAATGAACTAAGACAGCAGTGGAAGGTAAGGAGATTGGTGGAAAAGAAAGGGGATCGAAGGAGGGAGGTGAAAGGGGGGAAAATGGAGGGGTAAAATAAAGGGGAGAGGAAGATGAAGGGGGAAGATGAAGGGAGTAGAAATGAATGGGGGTGATGGAAGGGAGGAAGAAGGGAGGGAAGATGAAGGGGTAAGATGGAGGAGAAAGACGATGGGGAGAAGAAGATGAAGGAGAAGATGAAAGGTGGAAGATGAAAGGCAGGAAGCGAAAGTGCAAAATAGATCGGCAAGAGACACAGTTGTACCAGAGGTGGTAAAAATATACACCAGGAAGGAATCGGGTGTGGCAATGTAATACACTCTCTCTCTCTCTCTCTCTCTCTCTCTCTCTCTATTATGTTGCTCAAATTTCTCTCTCTTTTTCCAAAAATACAAAACTCAACTTAATAAAGGCAACAAATGTACTGTACTATGACTGCCAGTGTATTACAGCATCAACATTATTATATAAGAGTATATATTATACTTAAGCCCCCCCCCCAAGGTATCGCCGGGATGGTTAATCTTCAGGTGGGATACGCTGGGCGGCGAGGGGAGTGACAATCTACCTGTGCCATTAAGGTTTCTGTTACCTTTTCCTGGGGCGACACTTTTGGTGAGTTATTATAAAAAAGAGACTCACTTTATACAATACATGAAAAAATAACACCACCATTTAACTTGCACAAATTAACACACATTACAATACTGAATGCCTAACTAGCTTAGCTCCCCCCACCCCCAGCCTCCCTTGAGCGAGCAGGAGCGTGCTGTGTATGGCCACCACCTCAACCAATCACCTCGACTCAGCTAGGTGGACAGCCCACCTGCTATTACTCCCTACTACTTTACTTCCCGTTTCTCTTCTTTCCTTCTCTCTTTCCTCTCCTCTCTCATGGCAAAGTCATTTCCCACTTTACTTCATCATCGTTACTCAGTAAGACAACAGTAGACCACGACTCTTAACACTGTACCTGCCTGACTCTGGTGTTACCTGTACTGTGTTAATTGGCTTGAAGAACATACAACTCTAAAACGTGATATGAATTGTTAATGTTGTCATAGGAAGATGAACTAGACAAAAAACGACCTTTATAACTAAATGTCAGACCAAATACTGTCAAGAGGTGTGAACAGCTTCCATATGGAGGGGATCTTTAATTGAAGTCTAATGTGTCACTTCAGGCAATAACTCTGTGGGGTGGACACATCGACAACACAAGAGTGACCGACATACAAACACTTCCGGGACAACGATAACTAATGACTTTTTTTGTTTGTCCTTTCAGAACAAAGTTCACTCCTGGGATTATCTCTCATAAACGAAGCATCACCAAGCACAAGCACCACACACCTGTATAGGCCTTCAGTATCGTCAACCAGCAACTGTCTGCGTGCTAATAGTCCAGACAAAACCTTCCTTTTACTTTAACCCGGAAATAAACATCGACAGGTTTATTATAAATAATTACAACGACAGTAAGTTTTCAAGGCTCAAGTGTCCTTATTTCCTGCCAAGGGTTCCAAGAAAACCTTAAAACTTACAATTAATAGATAATTAAAGATTTTTGCTTCTTGTATGTATATATATAAAGCAAAGAAGTATGTTTGTTTGTTTGTTTGTGTGTCCGCACGAGAATCTCGGAAACTACTTTACCGATCTGTAGTGATGATGGATGGTGTTATATGTAGTGATGGTGGATGGTGTTATATGTAGTGATGATGGATGATGTTATATGTAGTGATGATGGGTGGTGATGGATGATGTATATGATGATGGATGGTGTTATATGTAGTGATGATGGTGGTGTTATATGTAATGATGATGGGTGGTGTTATATGTAGTGATGATGGATGGTGTTATATGTAGTGATGATGGATGGTGTTATATGTAGTGATGATGGTGGTGTTATATGTAGTGATGATGGTGGTGTTATATGTAATGATGATGGGTGGTGTTATATGTAGTGATGATGGGTGGTGTTATATGTAGTGATGATGGATGGTGTTATATGTAGTGATGATGGATGGTGTTATATGTAGTGATGATGGGTGGTGTTATATGTAGTGATGATGGGTGGTGTTATATGTAGTGATGATGGGTGGTGTTATATGTAGTGATGATGGGTGGTGTTATATGTAGTGATGATGGGTGGTGTTATATGTAGTGATGATCTATCTTCTATCGATATAAAACAAAGAAGTATGTCTGTTTGTTTGTGTGTGTGTGTGTGTTTGTTTGTGTGTCCGCACGAGAATCTCGGAAACTACTTTACCGATCTGTAGTGATGATGGATGGTGTTATATGTAGTGATGATGGATGGTGTAATATGTAGTGATGATGGATGGTGTTATATGTAGTGATGATGGATGGTGTTATATGTAGTGATGATGGATGATGTTATATGTGTTATAAGTGTTTACATAACATGGTAGATATTACTGAGCCTTCATCAGGGGTTGGTGCCTCCCTCCAGGTTCCCAGAGGTACAACTATTGGCGACATTTTCTTATTCGATGGCAGCAGTTGAGTTAAATTCATTGGTTGGGAGGTACAGACAGAGTGTAAGTAGCTGTGGAAGTTTCGCGCTCCCTGATGTCGCCCAAATTGTCATAATTGAAGGTAACTGACTTGGCAACGGTAGTGCGTACGTTGGTCTTCTTAAGGATAGAGGCGGGTTGTTGGTCGGCAACATTGGATAGAACAATGAACTCAGCAGCTTGGCGGTCAAGGTTGTTCAAGGTACCATGGGCACTGTAGTAGTTAACTTCCAGCTTGTTAGTTGATTTTCGGCTGCGGCCAATGCTGTCACCATCCAATCGTCCAACAGCCTTATCACAGGAGGCTTCGTCAAAGTATCGGATGTATGCGAAGCCATAGTGTTCATTTTTGTTGTCTTTTGCGGGCATCACAAATAGGTCGATCTGTCCACATTCCTCAAACAATGGTCGAATCTGCTTAGGGGCCACACCAGGGTAGATGTTTGTTGCAACCACCACAAAGCTGGTGTCGAAGTCTACAACGAAATCCTTGCAAGCCTTCACCTCCACCTCAGACACCTTCGATACAGTGCGTTGGAACACCATTGTGATGTACTGACACTAACAGCTCTCTCACTGAGGTCAAATCAAAATTTGACCATACAGAAAGAATTACGGTTTAATAAGGTTGGAATTTAAAGAAATTGACATCAAAATGAAGCTGTTTATCACTATAGTGTTGAGGACTGGTGTTTGTAAAGATGATGGATGGTGTTATAATATGTAGTGATGATGGATGGTGTTATATGTAGTGATGAAGGATGGCGTTATATGTAGTAATGATGGATGGTGTTATATGTAGTGATGATAGGAGGGTAATATATGTAGTGATGATGGATGGTGTTATATATAGTGATGATGCATGATGATATATGTAGTGATGATGGTTGGTGTTATATGTAGTGATGCTGGATGGTGTTATATGTAGTGATGATGGATAGAGTTATATGTAGTGATGATGGATGATGTTATATGTAGTGATGATGGGTGGTGTTATATGTAGTGATGTTGGATGGTGTTATATGTAGTGATGATGGATGATGTTATATGTAGTGATGATGGGTAGTGTTATATGTAGTGATGATTGGTGGTGTTATATGTAGTGATGATGGGTGGTGTTATATGTAGTGATGATGGGTGGTGTTATATGTAGTGATGATGGGTGGTGTTATATGTAGTGATGATCTATCTTCTATCGATATAAAACAAAGAAGTATGTCTGTTTGTTTGTGTGTGTGTGTGTGTTTGTTTGTGTGTCCGCACGAGAATCTCGGAAACTACTTTACCGATCTGTAGTGATGATGGATGGTGTTATATGTAGTGATGATGGATGGTGTAATATGTAGTGATGATGGATGGTGTTATATGTAGTGATGATGGATGGTGTTATATGTAGTGATGATGGATGATGTTATATGTGTTATAAGTGTTTACATAACATGGTAGATATTACTGAGCCTTCATCAGGGGTTGGTGCCTCCCTCCAGGTTCCCAGAGGTACAACTATTGGCGACATTTTCTTATTCGATGGCAGCAGTTGAGTTAAATTCATTGGTTGGGAGGTACAGACAGAGTGTAAGTAGCTGTGGAAGTTTCGCGCTCCCTGATGTCGCCCAAATTGTCATAATTGAAGGTAACTGACTTGGCAACGGTAGTGCGCACGTTGGTCTTCTTAAGGATAGAGGCGGGGTGTTGGTCGGCAACACTGGACAGAACTATGAACTCAGCAGCTTGGCGGTCAAGGTTGGTCAAGGTACCATGGGCACTGTAGTAGTTAACTTCCAGCTTGTTAGATGATTTTCGGCTGCGGCCAATGCTGTCACCATCCAATCGTCCAACAGCCTTATCACAGGAGGCTTCGTCAAAGTATCGGATGTATGCGAAGCCATAGTGTTCATTTTTGTTGTCTTTTGCGGGCATCACAAATAGGTCGATCTGTCCACATTCCTCAAACAATGGTCGAATCTGCTTAGGGGCCACACCAGGGTAGATGTTTGTTGCAACCACCACGAAGCTGGTGTCGAAGTCTACAACGAAATCCTTGCAAGCCTTCACCTCCACCTCAGACACCTTCGATACAGTGCGTTGGAACACCATTGTGATTTACTGACACTAACAGCTCTCTCACTGAGGTCAAATCAAAATTTGACCATACAGAAAGAATTACGGTTTAATAAGGTTGGAATTTAAAGAAATTGACATCAAAATGAAGCTGTTTATCACTATAGTGTTGAGGACTGGTGTTTGTAAAGATGATGGATGGTGTTATAATATGTAGTGATGATGGATGGTGTTATATGTAGTGATGAAGGATGGCGTTATATGTAGTAATGATGGATGGTGTTATATGTAGTGATGATAGGAGGGTAATATATGTAGTGATGATGGATGGTGTTATATATAGTGATGATGCATGATGATATATGTAGTGATGATTGTTGGTGTTATATGTAGTGATGCTGGAAGGTGTTATATGTAGTGATGATGGATAGAGTTATATGTAGTGATGATGGATGATGTTATATGTAGTGATGATGGGTGGTGTTATATGTAGTGATGTTGGATGGTGTTATATGTAGTGATGATGGATGATATTATATGTAGTGATGATAGGATGGTTCTATATGTAGTGATGGATGGTGTTATATGTAGTGATGATGGATGATGTTATATGTAGTGATGATAGGATGGTTTTATATGTAGTGATGATGGATAGAGTTATATGTAGTGATGATGGATGATGTTATATGTAGTGATGATGGGTGGTGTTATATGTAGTGATGTTGGATGGTGTTATATGTAGTGATGATGGATGGTGTTATATGTAGTGATGCTGAATGACATTATATGTAGTGATGATAGGATGGTTCTATATGTAGTGATGATGGATGGTTTTATATGTAGTGATGATGGATGGTGTTATATGTAGTGATGATGCATGATCTTATATGTAGTGATGATTATTGGTGTTATATGTAGTGATGATGGATAGAGTTATATGTAGTGATGACGGATGATGTTATATGTAGTGATGATGGGTGGTGTTATATGTAGTGATGATGGATGGTGTTATATGTAGTGATGAAGGATGGTGTTATATGTAGTGATGATGGTTGGTGTTATATGTAGTGATGATGGATGGTGTTATATGTAGTGATGATGGATAGTGTTATATGTAGTGATGATGGATAGTGTTATATAAAGTGATGATGATGGATGGTGTTATATGTAGTGATGATGGATGATGTTATATGTAGTGATGATGGGTGGTGTAATATGTAGTGATGTTGGATGGTGTTATATGTAGTGATGATAGATGATATTATATGTAGTGATGATAGGTTGGTTTTATATGTAGTGATGATGGATGGTGTTATATGTAGTGATGATGGATGGTGTTATATGTAGTGATGATGGATAGTGTTATATAAAGTGATGATGATGGATGTTGTTATATGTAGTGATGATGGATGTTGTTATATGTAGTGATGAAGGATGGTGTTAGTGAAGATTGCGAAGTGAGATGTAGTGAAGATTGTGAAGTGACATGTAGTGAAGATTGTGAAGTGAGATGTAGTGAAAATTGTGAAGTGAGATGTAGTGAAGATTGTGAAGTGAGATGTAGTGAAGATTGTGAAGTGAGATGTAGTGAAGATTGTGAGTGGGATGTAAAATTGTGAGTGGGGATGTAGAGGTGTAGGTAGGATGTAAAAACAGAAGGTTAGCAGAGTGAGATGTAGTGAAGATTGTGAAGTGAGATGTAGTGAAGATTTTGAAGTGGGCTGTAGTGAAGATTGTGAAGTGAGATGTGGTAAAGATTGTGAAGTGAGATGTAGTGAAGATTGTGAAGTGAGATGTAGTGAAGATTGTGAAGTGAGATGTAGTGAAGATTGTGAAGTGGGATGTAGTGAAGATTGTGAAGTGAGATGTGGTAAAGATTGTGAAGTGAGATGTAGTGAAGATTGTGAAGTGAGATGTAGTGAAGATTGTGAAGTGAGATGTAGTGAAGATTGTGAAGTGAGATGTAGTGAAGATTGTGAAGTGAGATGTAGTGAAGATTGTGAAGTAAGATGTAGTGAAGATTGTGAAGTGTGATGTAGTGAAGATTGTGAAGTGAGATGTAGTGAAGATTGTGAAGTGAGATATAGTGAAGATTGTGAAGTGAGATGTAGTGAAGATTGTGAAGTGAGATGTAGTGAAGATTGTGAAGTGAGATGTAGTAAAAATTGTGAAGTGAGATGTGGTGAAGATTGTGAAGTGAGATGTAGTGAAGATTGTGAAGTGAGATGTAGTGAAGATTGTGAAGTGAGATGTGGGGAAGATTGTGAAGTATGGATGTGGTAGAGAGATTGTGAAGTGAGATGTAGTGAAGATTGTAGAGTGAGATGTAGTGAAGATTGTGAAGTGAGATGTAGTGAAGATTGTGAAGTGAGATGTAGTGAAGATTGTGAAGTGAGATGTAGTGAAGATTGTGAAGTGAGATGTAGTGAGGATTGTGAAGTGAGATGTAGTGAAGATTGTGAAGTGAGATGTAGTGAAGATTGTGAAGTGAGATGTAGTGAAGATTGTGAAGTGAGATGTGGTGAAGATTATGAAGTGAGATGTAAAAATTGTGAAGTGAGATGTGAAAACTGTAAAGTGAGATGTAGTGAAGATTGTGAAGTGAGATGTAGTGAAGATTGTGAATGGAGATGTAGTGAAGATTGTGAATTCAGATGTGGTAAAGATTGTGAAGTGAGATGTAGTGAAGATTGTGAAGTAAGATGTAGTGAAGATTGAGAAGTGAGATGTGGTGAAGATTGTGAAGTGAGATGTAGTGAAGATTGTGAAGTGAGATGTAATGAAGATTGTGAAGTGAGATGTAGTGAAGATTGTGTAGTGAGATGTAGTGAAGATTTTGAAGTGAGATGTAGTGAAGATTGTGAAGTGAGATGTGGTGAAGATTGTGAAGTGAGATGTAGTGAAGATTGTGAAGTGAGATATAGTGAAGATTGTGAAGTGAGATGTGGTGAAGATTGTAAAGTGAGATGTAGTGAAGATTGTGAAGTGAGATATAGTGAAGATTGTGAAGTGAGATGTAGTGAAGATTGTGAAGTGAGATGTAGTGAAGATTTTGAAGTGAGATGTAGTAAAGATTGTGAAGTGAGATGTGGTGAAGATTGTGAAGTGAGATGTAGTGAAGATTGTGAAGTGAGATGTAGTGAAGATTGTGAAGTGAGATGTAGTGAAGATTGTGAAGTGAGATGTAGTGAAGATTGTGAAGTGAAATGTGGTGAAGATTGTGAAGTGAGATATAGTGAAGATTGTGAAGTGAGATGTAGTGAAGATTGTGAAGTGAGATGCAGTGAAGATTGAGAAGTGAGATGTGGTGAAGATTGTGAAGTGAGATGTAGTGAAGATTGTGAAGTGAGATGTAAATGAAGATTGTGAAG